>NC_092163.1:10237719-10385219 GCF_045791955.1 Oncorhynchus clarkii lewisi
AATACAATTACATATGCAAATAAATCTAAAGAAATATCTTTAGATACAGCTCAAAGAATAAACTTAAACATTAACTCTGTAACACATTAAAGTTACAACATCCTCCCCCCCCGATGAACAATTGTGTTCATCTAGATCTCTAGGCAGTATATCAACTGAATAGGTCTCCTCAACAAAGTCCCTGAAGCAGTACGAACTGAACATGATCTAACTAAGCCATCTCGGCCTGGAAACAGTTCCTCAATCTTTCCTAGTTTCCAGGTTTGTCTGGGTAGGTTATCTTCTCCAATGAGTACAACGTCACCCGCTTTCAGTGGGGTGGGCTGTGGTGTGTCACAGCGGTGTGCTGACTTTAGATCCAGCAAGTAGTCCCTTCGCCAACTGTTCCAGAAACTGGTCACAAGTCTCTGCCTGTACTTCCATCTGCGTGTCATTTCCCCCTTGTTTAACGTTGGGTGCTGAGTGTCAGCTGGAAATGGCTTTGGAGGCAAAGAGGTTAGTCTTTTACCCACCAGGAAGTGTGCTGGGGTCAGGGGTTGTGGTTCATCCACCTCATTGTGCACGAAGGTCAGAGGCCTAGAATTTAGGATAGCTTCAACCTCTGTCAGGACTGTGCATATCTCTTCAAAATTAAGTGAAGCTCTCCCAAGAACCTTTCGCAGGCATGTTTTTACTGACCTGACGAGTCTTTCCCAGAATCCGCCCCACCAGGCTGCTCGCTCTGCAATGAACCTCCAGGTGATGCCCCTTTCTGAGAAGAACGCCAAGAGTTGGGGCTCTTCGATTGCCTTCCACAGCTCTTTCAAGTCCTGATCAGCTCTCTTGAACGTTTTTGCATTGTCTGAGTAGATTACCTTGCATAATCCTCTCCTTGAGATGAATCTTTTTAGAGCTAACAAGAATGTCTCTGTTGACTGATCTGAGACCAGTTCCAAATGCACTGCTCTGGTTACAGCACAAGTGAACAGTGCAATGTATGACTTCTTCACAGAACCATTTTCTTTCACATAGAGCGGTCCTGCAAAATCCACACCTGTGACTTCGAATGGTGGGGATTCAGTTATTCTGTCTTTTGGTAAAGGCGCAGTGACCTGCTGTCCGGCCCTTGCCTTGAATCTCTTGCACACTATACATCTTGCCACTGTGCTCTTGACTAGCTGCCTAGCACTCAAGATCCAGTATCGCTCTCTGATTTGTACTAGAGTGTCTCTTGCTCCAGAATGCATCACCTTCTCATGTTGGTACTGTATCAGCATTTCTGAGTATCTGGACTTATTGGGCAGAACCCATGGGTGCTGCTCTCTGAATGTGAAGTTGGACTGTTGCAGTCTTCCTCCTACACTGAGTAGTTCGTGTTCGTCCAGGAAAGGTTTCAGTTCTCTGATTTTACAGTCATTGTTTAGGCTTTTTCCTGCCTTCAGTAGTTTGATTTCCTGTCCGAAACTCTGTTGTTGTGTTACCTTAATCCAGTACTTTTCTGCATCGAACAGTTCGTCAGCAGTCAGTTCACCTTGCATCTTTATGGTTGTACGAGCATTGGCTATGAATCTCTTTATCCAGGCGGTGACTCTGAACACTCTTTTCAGTTTGCTGTACCTTTCAAGCTCCAACACAGGTTCAGTGCTGTCTGTGCTGTGAGTTGTACAGTAGCCTGGCAACTGGACTTGAGTTCTATATTCACCTCATCCGGAACCTTGTTATCATCAGTCTCTTCGGACTGATTGGGTGATGTCAGAATTCTGGGTCCATTCCACCATAGCTCGCTCTGTGTCAAGTTTCTAACAGTTTGTCCTCTTGTAGGGAGGTCAGCTGGATTAGTTGTCCCTTCAATATGTGACCATGACTCTGGATTGGTCAAGGACTGGATCTCCGTCACTCTGTTCGCAACAAACTGTTTCCATTTCTGAGCTGAGCTGCAAATCCAATGCAGCACGATCATCGAGTCTGTCCACATGTTAATCTGTTTTTCTTCCATTTTCAGTGTGGTCATCAAGTTGTTTGCTAGTCTCGCTCCAATCACAGCTCCCATGAGCTCCAGGCGTGGCAGCGTCATTTTCTTAAGTGGGGCTACCCTGGACTTGGATGCGACTAGACTTGTTGTTTCCCTGTCTTGTGACTCACCTTGCAAGTAAGCTACTGCACTGTAAGCCCTTTCACTTGCATCACAGAACACGTGTAGTTTCAGGGTGTGGTTATTCTGTGGCCGCATGTCTGTTCTGTACCACCTTGGTATGGTGAGCTGGTGTAACTGGGGTAGTTCTGAACACCACTGTTGCCATTCTCGTGTCAGATCAGGTGGTAATTCTTCGTCCCAGCTGAGTCCCCTCTCCCACATTTCCTGGAACATGCACTTGATCCTGATGGTGAAGGGAGTTAAGAAACCAAGAGGGTCGAAGATACGTGCAGACGACTGCAGAACACTTCTCTTTGTGTTTTCCTTTTGCTTTAGAATGCTCAGTAGCGGCCTGAGGTCAAACACAAAGTCATCCGTTTCCGGTCTCCATACTAAACCTAAAACCTTCAGCACTACTCCTTGTGTTTGTAACGTCAACGGGTGGTCAGTTGTCGTACTCTCCTCCCATTTTGTTTTCAATTCAGGAGAATTGGTCATCCACTTGCAGAGGTCCATGCCTGCATTTGACAGCATTCGCTTTGCAGTTGTTGTCACAAGGTAAGCCTCTTCAACATTGCGTGAACTTGCAATGAAGTCATCTACGTAGAGTGACTCTCTCAGTATCTCTACAACTTCTGGTTGTTCTGTTTCATATTGTTTCAGGTGCTTCCTGATTGTAGCTGCCAGCAAAAATGGACTTGGGGAAGCTCCAAATACCACTCTTTTCATCCTCAGCACACGCAGCTCCTCTTCATTTTCTCCTCTTGGTGGGCCAGTGAGCCATAGAAATCTCACGGCGTCTCTGTCTCTCTCTGCTAGGGATATCTGCAGGAAAGCTTTCTTGATGTCTGCCATGAATGCGATCTCATGTAGTCTGAACTTTATCAGAACGCTGAGCAGATCCGGATTCAGGTTCGGTCCTGTGAGTAGACAGTCATTGAGAGATGGACAGCCATCTTCATGGGACGAGGCATCAAACACCACTCTCAGTTTTGTTGTCACCTTATCTTCTCGGAGTACTGCATGGTGAGGTAAGTAGTATTTTACGTTGTCTGCACTTGATGCGTTGTCCTTGGGCACGTCCTCTGCCATATCTTGTTGTAAGTAGTCTTCTACTACTTCATTGTATCTGCTGTACAACGTCACATCCTTCTTCAGCCTTTTCTTCAGACATTCAAACCGTTTCTTGGCGATTCTATAGTTGTCTTGGAGTTCTGGCATTTCTCGTTTCCATGGCAACTCCACATGGTATCGCCCATCTTTGAAGGTGGTTGTTTCCTCAAACCTTTGTAGAGCCTCGGTTTCCTCTGAGTTCTGTGTTTTCTCGCTTAGAATACCCAGAGACTCAAGCTCCCAGAATGCATGCAATTGCTTGGAGACTAGTGTGTCTTCATCAAGTGGGATGAACATGCAAGTTGCCTCGGCGACACTTGACATGGACACGGGTCCCTGCACCGACCATCCAAAGGTGCTCTCTAAAGCAACTAGCGTCTCCGTCAGTCGCTCCACTCTGCCTGATACTATCTGCCAGTAGTAGTCTGCTCCTATCAGGACAGAGAGTTCAGGATCATTGTCATCTCCTGGAAAGTCTGCGAGCTGCAGTCCCCTTTTACTGAGCTCATGCTGAATCCGTTCACCAGGAACCTTCATCACAGCTGTGCACACTTGTGGGGTTTCAATTGCCTCTATCTCTATTCTCTGCTGTTTGTCCCAGACATTCTCCAAGATGACTTTCACTGTGTTGCGTTGGGACGTTGCTGGGGCAGAGGAGCCAAACGTGTGAAGAGTGAGTGCCTCTTGTCTGATTACTGGTAGCTTCAAGCCCTTCACAAAGTTTTCATGTATGAAGCTTCTCTGACTGCCTCCATCTAGTAAGCAACGAGCTATCTTCCTGCCCGATGGGCCTTCTACTCATGCCTTTGCCGTTTGTAGCAACACAGTGTTCTGTCCATCTGGTTTCATCTTCACTGAATGGGGAATAACTGAGGAAACAACAGCATCTACAGAAACAGTAGGGGGTTGCACCTCCCTCCTCTTACTGGTACAAACCGCAATGTGATGTCTGCTTCCACATGTTGCACATGACACATCTTTGACTTTACAGAATTTTGCTATGTGTCTCTGTCCTAAACATACAAAGCATCTTTCCATGTTCTTTAGTTTCTCTTTGCGTGTAGCAATATTGTAGTCAGTGCAGTTTTCTGATTTGTGGTCTGCACTGTCACAAAATAGACACGTTTGTTGTTCCTTCTGGCTGGTTGTATGCAGTGCTGCAGCAGAGGGCATGTTGGGTCTTTTTGTTTTCATTTCATTGGAGAAGCATGACTTGTTCCATGGTTTGCTCTCTTTCTGTTGGTTGTATGATCTTGTCATTTGTAGCGCTCTCTCCCTGCTCTGAACCTCTTTCTGTAGGAAACTGATAATCTCAGACACTTTCCATTCATCATCTACTCCCCTCTGACGACTATAGTCAAGAGCTATGTCCTCTGGAATCATCTGCAGTAAGATTGGGAATAGTAGGCTTCCATAGGTTTCTGACATTACACCCAGTGATTCCAGGCTCCTAATCTGAATTTCACATTCATCATATAGCTGCCTCAATGCATTTAGATCAGAGGATTTCTTCACAGGTGTGAGATTCAGCAGCTTTGACATATGAGCACTAATCACAAGATCTTTCCTTCCAAATCTGCTCGAGTAGAGCGATTGCATTATCATAGTTACTGTCTGTTAACATCAGTCCTGCTACTGCCTTTGCAGCTGGTCCAGTGAGATATGTTTTCAGATAGGTAAACTTCTCTTTTTTACACAGTGAATCATTGTTGTGAATAGCAGTCTCATATTGGCTCCAAAACTCCTGCCACATACTGACATCTCCATAGAATTTCTCAATAATCAACTTCGGTAGCCTTACTGATTGTCTCTGTGATATGTTTGAGTTAGCGTCACTCACCCGGGCTGGTAGTGGATTGACGTCCTGTTTCTTCGTTATCACTCTTTGTGCACGGCTCTTCAGCATGATAATGCGTTCTTTGTAATCCTCCGTGCATGCAATCTCTGCCTCCAATCCGTCCAATGGCGTTAACTGTTCAATTCCACGATCGAGCTCAAACAAACTGTCCTCCTTAGCGAATAGCAATTCCAACAATGTACTCAAGTGATCGGTATCCGGATTTGACTGGGATATTTCCACGTCAATCTGATTCAAAATCCGCGTTGTTGCGCCTCGAATGGTACCCCGCTTTCGTCTCATTCTTTCTGCTTCATGCCGACGTTCCTCCTCAGCCATTTCAGCCACTTCTTCGTCGCAGCTCATATCCCGGGTTTCGGCGCCAACTTTTAGATTAACTAACTTCTTAGTAATGACTCGGGACGTCGGGTTTGATACGAAAGCTTATTTTAGTAAGAATAGAGAGTTCAAGAGGGCGTGAAACCGTTGGGGAGGGTTGTGTGTTAGTACGCGCCATATATTATCTAGGAATGTTATTAATTCGTTTCAGTTTTGATACAATTAAGTAGTCCCATATTTATGCTTTAGTATTTACAAAAATCGGTCTAAAGTTAGGATGGTGATGCTACGCAGCAGCGGCGTGGGCGCGGAACCAGCACCTCGGAAGAGGAACCGGGTTGACTTGGATACAAGCTCCGAGTTTCTGTCGCTGGAGAGCGCATCGCAGACAAAGTCGAGTCGGCTGAACAGGGGCCTGGATGACAGCTCCAGTAACACTGAAAACACGCGAAACGAGGACAGCATACTTGTTTACGTTACATTTAACAACAATTGTTTTGGTACAGAGCAATGCAGGTAAGATGCTGTTGGAAAGTCAGCCACAATCCCCCCGCACCTGCACATAATTGGCGCGTTATCACTCATTCCTCTCGCAAGGCTTTCTGGGACTTGCAGTCAAAAAGCGTAATTCAACACAACCCAATACAATTACATATGCAAATAAATCTAAAGAAATATCTTTAGATACAGCTCAAAGAATAAACTTAAACATTAACTCTGTAACACATTAAAGTTACAACATCCACGTTTACAGTCATTGAGAAGAATGGTGCAGAATGGATTTTGATAGGAACACATGTTACAAAAACTAACACTTAACCAACACTATCCTGTCTCTGTGTGAGTTTGATGATGTCATACTATTAGTTTGTGTATAGGTGGAGTCTAGGGTTGTTGTGTTGAGGGTTTGGTAGGTGGAGTCTTGGGTTGTTGTGTTGAGGGTTTGGTAGGTGGAGTCTAGGGTTGTTGTGTTGAGGGTTTGGTAGGTGGAGTCTTGGGTTGTTGTATTGAGGGTTTGGGAGGTGGAGTCTTGGGTTGTTGTGTTGAGGGTTTGACAGGTGGAGTCTTGGGTTGTTGTGTTGAGGGTTTGGTATGTGGAGTCTTGGGTTGTTGTGTTGAGGGTTTGGTAGGTGGAGTCTAGGGTTGTTGTGTTGAGGGTTTGGTAGGTGGAGTCTTGGGTTGTTGTGTTGAGGGTTTGGGAGGTGGAGTCTTGGGTTGTTGTGTTGAGGGTTTGACAGGTGGAGTCTTGGGTTGTTGTGTTGAGGGTTTGGTAGGTGGAGTCTTGGGTTGCTGTGTTGAGGGTTTGACAGGTGGAGTCTTGGGTTGTTGTGTTGAGGGTTTGGTAGGTGGAGTCTTGGGTTGTTGTGTTGAGGGTTTGGTAGGTGGAGTCTTGGGTTGTTGTGTTGAGGGTTTGGGAGGTGGAGTCTTGGGTTGTTGTGTTGAGGGTTTGGGAGGTGGAGTCTTGGGTTGCTGTGTTGAGGGTTTGACAGGTGGAGTCTTGGGTTGTTGTGTTGAGGGTTTGACAGGTGGAGTCTTGGGTTGTTGTGTTGAGGGATTGACAGGTGGAGTCTTGGGTTGTTGTGTTGAGGGTTTGGTAGGTGGAGTCTTGGGTTGCTGTGTTGAGGGTTTGGTAGGTGGAGTGTTGTGTTGAGGGTTTGGTAGGTGGTGTCTTGGGTTGTTGTGTTGAGGGTTTGGTAGGTGGTGTCTTGGGTTGTTGTGTTGAGGGTTTGGTAGGTGGTGTCTTGGGTTGTTGTGTTGAGGGTTTGGTAGGTGGTGTCTTGGGTTGTTGTGTTGAGGGTTTGGTAGGTGGTGTCTTGGGTTGTTGTGTTGAGGGTTTGGTAGGTGGAGTCTTGGGTTGCTGTGTTGAGGGTTTGGTAGGTGGAGTCTTGGGTTGTTGTGTTGAGGGTTTGGTAGGTGGAGTCTTGGGTTGTTGTGTTGATATAATATAACAGATGATCTTTGCTGTCAGGAAGAGGGACTAGAGAAGTCAGATCAATGTTTTATTTAGTTAGTAATATACTATACTACATACAAGTCAGACAAAATCACATTAGAAAACCACCACAATAAAATTATGACAGATGTATATTAAACCAAAATCATCATTTAACGTACTGATGAGTGTCCTCAACTGTACACATTCCCCTTAACACATCACACACCCCTGATCCAGACACATTCCCCTTAACACATCACACACCCCTGGTCCAGACACATTCCCCTTAACACATCACACCCCCCTGGTCCAGACCCATTCCCCTTAACACATCACACACCCCTGGTCCAGACACATTCCCCTTAACACATCACACCCCCCTGGTCCAGACCCATTCCCCTTAACACATCACACACCCCTGGTCCAGACACATTCCCCTTAACACATCACACCCCCTGATCCAGACACATCCCCCTGGTCCAGACACATTCCCCTTAACACATCACACACCCCTGATCCAGGACACATCCCCCTGGTCCAGACACATTCCCCTTAACACATCACACCCCCTGGTCCAGACACATGCCCCTGGTCCAGACACATTCCCCTTAACACAACACACCCCCCTGGTCCAGACACATCCCCCTGGTCCAAACACATTCACCTGGTCTAGACACATTCCCCTGGTCCAGACACATTCCCCTTAACACAACACACCCCCCTGGTCCAGACACATTCCCCTGGTCCAGACACATTCCCCTGGTCCAGACACATCCCCCTGGTCCAGGCACATTCCCCTTAACACAACACATCCCCCTGGTCCAGACACATTCCCCTTAACACACATATGTCAGAGTCAAGGCCCGCGGGCCACATCCGGCCCGCAAGAAGGTTTTTTACGGCCCCTGGGATGATCTTGATTTATTATTAGAACCGGCCCGCAGCAAGCCGGCAGCCCGCAGATCTTTTACACGCACCAATACTACATTTCCCACAATGCAAAGGTGACGCACCGAGCAGTAGGCTGCTTCATTTCAATATTTATTGGCACAGCAGTCGTCAGCATCACAGTAAAATTAACTTTCAGATACCCATCAAAAATGGCAAAACGGAAGGTGGATACTGAGAACCGGGGGTTTCAAACAAGGTGGGAGTCGGAGTATATGTTCACGAAGGTAGCTGGAAAACCTGTGTGTCTTCTGTGTGGAGAAAGTGTGGCGGTACTGAAAGAGTATAATCTGAGACGACATTATGAAACGAAACACGCGGACAAAAACAAGAATATGGACATGGAACAAAGGCTACAAAAGGCAGAGGAATTAAAACGAGGCCTCAAATCTCGACAGGCTCTGTTCAAAAAAGCCAAATCACAAGGCCAGGCTGCTGTCAAGGCCAGTTTTATTTTGGCAGAAGAGATCGCTAAATCAGCCCGGCCATTTACGGAGGGGGATTTCATCAAAAACTGCATGATTAAAGTTTGTGACGAAGTTTGCCCAGAAAAAAGGCAACTCTTTTTAAATGTGAGTCTGAGCAGAAACACCATTGCCGAGAGAGTAGACCAGTTGTCCATCAATCTAAAAGAGCAGCTTGTGAAAAAGGGAAAAGATTTTATTGCATATTCCTTGGCTGTGGATGAGAGCACCGACATTTCTGACATTGCCCAGTTGTCAATTTTCATCCGCGGAGTGGACTCCAACCTAAGCGTGACAGAGGAGTTTTTGGCTTTACGTCCTATGCATGGCACAACTACGGGGCATGATTTGTATGAAGAGGTGTCAAGATGTGTAAATGAGATGGAGCTGCCTTGGGAAAAACTCGTGGGTTTGACAACCGACGGAGCACCTGCGATGTGTGGACACAGGAGCGGACTGGTGGCGAAGATACGGGAAAAGATGCAAGAGGAAAACGCGACAGGTGAGCTGACAGCTTATCATTGTATCATACACCAGGAAGCGTTGTGCGGTAAAGCCTTGAAAATGGAGCATGTAATGAGCATCATCACGCGCACAGTTAACTTTATCAGAGCCAAAGGTTTGAATCACCGCCAGTTCAAGGCATTTCTGACGGAGTTAGAAACGGAGCATGGTGATTTGCCTTATCACACAGAGGTGCGATGGCTAAGCCAGGGAAAGGTGCTTCAAAGATGTTTCGAGCTTCGTGAGGAGATTTGTCTGTTCTTGGACAGCAAAGGGAAAGACACAACACAACTCCGAGACGAAATGTTTCTGTGTGAAATGGCTTTTCTGTGTGACATTACGAGTCATCTGAATGCAATAAACTTGCAGCTGCAGGGTCGGGATCGTGTCATCTCTGATATGTACAGTACAGTGAAGGCATTTAAAACCAAACTGACTCTGTGGGAGACGCAGATGCGGAAAGAAAATTTGAGCCACTTTCCCAGCTGCCAGACCATGAAAGAGAAGCTCTCTACCAGTGCGTTCCCGAGCACACAGTTGGCTGATAAAATAGGTATGCTTGCCGCTGACTTTCGACGCCGATTTGCTGACTTTGAAGCACAAAAAAGCAGGTTGGAACTGCTCGGTAACCCATTTGCTGTTGACGTGGAAAGCTCACCACCAAACCTCCAAATGGAGTTGATTGACCTCCAATGCAATGATGCACTGAGGGCAAAATATGCGGCAGTGGGTGCTGCGGAGTTCGCCCGTTTCCTCCCCGGCACAATGCCCCAGCTGCGCATCCAGGCTGCTCAAACGTTGTCTATGTTTGGCAGCACATACCTGTGTGAACAACTGTTTTCTTTGATGAACCTGAACAAAACATCACACAGAAGTCGACTTACTGC
Organism: Oncorhynchus clarkii lewisi; assembly: GCF_045791955.1. Classification (NCBI taxonomy): domain Eukaryota; kingdom Metazoa; phylum Chordata; class Actinopteri; order Salmoniformes; family Salmonidae; genus Oncorhynchus; species Oncorhynchus clarkii. The sequence continues at coordinate 10,247,861 of NC_092163.1, forward strand.
TGAACACCTCCACTCAATTCTGAGGATTTCTTCAGCTCAGAGCCTTACCCCGAACATTGATGAACTTGTGGAAAAGATGGGACACCACCAAGTATCACCCTCAACCTCAAACAAGTGAACATTACTGTGCAATCACATATTTAGAGTTTTTACTCAGTTCAAGTTTAAAAGTTAAAATTTAATATTTGTTTTCACTGCATGTTACTTCTCCTTAAACAAAGTGTTGTTTTTGATTAATAGATTTTTGCACTTTATTTTTTTGTATTTCAATCCAATTATATTTTAAAAATATTTCAGTTGAGTGGATGATAGAAAATTGCTATTATTGTTTTTTCTTTGAAGTAAATTTAGCCTACTTTTGCTAAAATAGAAAATATAGTCTACTGATGGTGCCTTGAATACCGGTTTCTTTCATTTAATGTTCATGTTATGGGGATATTTATATAAAGGAAATTTGTCTTTTGTGTCTGTTGAAAATTAAAGATTACTGACAGAGCCATAAGAAAATATTGCTTTATTTATCTGATCATATTGTAATATATTTGTTAGGTTTTCAGTAGGTTCAATTAGGTTCACTAGACTATATGCGTCATTTAAAAATTTTTCAATGAACATTCGAACAGTCCGGCCCTCGTCTTGTAGCTGATTTTTTTATTTGGCCCTCCGTCCATTTGACTTTGACACCCCTGCCTTAACACAACACACCCCCCCTGGTCCAGACACATCCCCCTGGTCCAGACACATTCCCTTTAATACAACACACACCCCTGGTCCAGACACATCCCCCTGGTCCAGACACATTCCCCTGGTCCAGACACATTCCCCTTAACACAACACATCCCCCTGATCCAGACGCATCCCCCTGGTCCAGACACATCCCCCTGGTCCAGGCACCTTCCCCTTAACACAACACATCCCCCTGGTCCAGACACATTCCCCTTAACACAACACACCCCCCCTGGTCCAGACACATCCCCTTGGTCCAGACACATTCCCTTTAACACAACACACCCCCCTGGTCCAGACACATCCCCCTGGTCCAGACACATTCCCCTGGTCCAGACACATTCCCCTTAACACAACACATCCCCCTGGTCCAGGCACATTCCCCTTAACACAACACATCCCCCTGGTCCAGACACATTCCCCTTAACACAACACACCCCCCCTGGTCCAGACACATCCCCCTGGTCCAGACACATTCCCTTTAATACAACACACCCCCCTGGTCCAGACACATCCCCCTGGTCCAGACACATTCCCCTGGTCCAGACACATTCCCCTTAACACAACACATCCCCCTGATCCAGACGCATCCCCCTGGTCCAGACACATCCCCCTGGTCCAGGCACATTCCCCTTAACACAACACATCCCCCTGGTCCAGACACATTCCCCTTAACACAACACACCCCCCTTGGTCCAGACACATCCCCTTGGTCCAGACACATTCCCTTTAACACAACACACCCCCCTGGTCCAGACACATCCCCCTGGTCCAGACACATTCCCCTGGTCCAGACACATTCCCCTTAACACAACACATCCCCCTGATCCAGACACATCCCCCTGGTCCAGACACATTCCCCTGGTCCAGACAAATTCCCCTGATCCAGACACATTCCCCTGATCCAGACACATTCACCTTAACACAACACATCCCCCTTAACACACGACACACCCCCCTGGTCCAGACACATTCCCCTTAACACAACACATCCCCTGGTCCAGACACATTCCCCTGGTCCAGACACATCCCCCTGGTCCAGACACACCCCCCTGGTCTAGACACATTCCCCTGGTCCAGACACAATCCCCTTAACACAACACATTCCCCTGGTCCAGACACATTCCCCTTTACACATCACACACCCCTGGTCCAGACACATTCCCCTTAACACATCACACCCCCCTGGTCCAGACACATTCACCTTAACACATCACACACCCCTGGTCCAGACACATTCCCCTTCAATCAATCAATCAAATTTATTTTATATAGCCCTTCGTACATCAGCTGATATCTCAAAGTGCTGTACAGAAACCCAGCCTAAAACCCCAAACAGCAAGCAATGCAGGTGAAGAAGCACGGTGGCTAGGAAAAACTCCCTAGAAAGGCCAAAACCTAGGAAGAAACCTAGAGAGGAACCAGGCTATGTGGGGTGGCCAGTCCTCTTCTGGCTGTGCCGGGTGGAGATTATAACAAAACATGGTCAAGATCTTCAAATGTTCATAAATGACCAGCATGGTCGAATAATAATAAGGCAGAATAGTTGAAACTGGAGCAGCAGCACAGTCAGGTGGACTGGGGACAGCAAGGAGTCATCATGTCAGGTATTCCTGGGGCATGGTCCTAGGGCTCAGGTCCTCCGAGAGAGAGAAAGAAAGAGAGAATTAGAGAGAGCATATGTGGGATGGCCAGTCCTCTTCTGGCTGTGCCGGGTGGAGATTATAACAAAACATGGTCAAGATGTTCAAATGTTCATAAATGACCAGCATGGTCGAATAATAATAAGGCAGAATAGTTGAAACTGGAGCAGCAGCACAGTCAGGTGGACTGGGGACAGCAAGGAGTCATCATGTCAGGTAGTCCTGGGGCATGGTCCTAGGGCTCAGGTCCTCCGAGAGAGAGAAAGAGAGAAGGAGAGAATTAGAGAACGCACACTTAGATTCACACAGGACACCGAATAGGACAGGAGAAGTACTCCAGATATAACAAACTGACCCTAGCCCCCCGACACATAAACTACTGCAGCATAAATACTGGAGGCTGAGACAGGAGGGGTCAGGAGACACTGTGGCCCACTCCGAGGACACCCCCGGACAGGGCCAAACAGGAAGGATATAACCCTTAACACATCACACCCCCCTGGTCCAGACACATTCCCCTTAACACATCACACACCCCTGATCCAGACACATCCCCCTGGTCCAGACACATTCCCCTTAACACATCACACCCCCTGGTCCAGACACATGCCCCTGGTCCAGACACATTCCCCTTAACACAACACACCCCCCTGGTCCAGACACATTCCCCTGGTCCATACACATTCCCCTGGTCTAGACACATCCCCCTGGTCCAGACACATTCCCCTTAACACAACACACCCCCCTGGTCCAGACACATTCCCATAAACACAACACACCCCCCTGGTCCAGACACATTCCCCTGGTCCAGACACATCCCCCTGGTCCAGACACACCCCCCTGGTCCAGACACATTCCACTTAACACAACACACCCCCTGGTCCAGACACATTCCCCTGGTCAAGACACATCCCCCTGGTCCAGACACATTCCCCTTAACACAACACACCCCCCTGGTCCAGACACATCCCCCTGGTCCAGACACATCCCCCTGGTCCAGACACATTCCCCTTAACACAACACATCCCCCTGGTCCAGAGACATTACCCTTAACACAACACACCCCCCTGGTCCAGACACATCCCCCTGGTCCAGACACATTCCCCTTAACACAACACACCCCCCTGGTCCAGACACATCCCCCTGGTCCAGACACATTCCCCTGGTCCAGACACATTCCCCTTAACACAACACATCCCCCTGATCCAGACACATCCCCCTGGTCCAGACACATCCCCCTGGTCCAGACACACCCCCCTGGTCTAGACACATTCCCCTGGTCCAGACACATTCCCCTTAACACAACACACCCCCCTGGTCCAGACACATTCCCCTGGTCCAGACACATCCCCCTGGTCCAGACACACCCCCCTGGTCTAGACACATTCCCCTGGTCCAGACACATTCCCCTTAACACAACACATTCCCCTGGTCCAGACACACCCCCCTGGTCCAGACACATTCCCCTAAACACAACACACCCCAATGGTCCAGACACATTCCCCTTAACACAACACACCCCCCTGGTCCAGACACATTCCCCTGGTCCAGACACATCCCCCTGGTCCAGACACACCCCCCTGGTCCAGACACACCCCCCTGGTCCAGACACATTCCCCTTAACACAACACATCCCCCTGGTCCAGACACATTCCCCTTAACACAACACCCCCCCCCCCCCCCCCTGGTCCAGACACATCCCCCTGGTCCAGACACATCCCCCTGGTCCAGACTCATTCCCCTGGTCCAGACACATTCCCCTTAACACAACACATCCCCCTGGTCCAGACACATTCCCCTTAACACAACACCCCCCCCCCCCCCTGGTCCAGACACATCCCCCTGGTCCAGACACATTCCACATAACACAACACACCCCCCTGGTCCAGACACATCTCCCTGGTCCAGACACATTCCCCTGGTCCAGACACATTCCCCTTAACAAAACACATCCCCCTGATCCAGACACATCCCCCTGGTCCAGACACATTCCCCTGGTCCAGACACATTCCCCTGATCCAGACACATTCTCCTGATCCAGACACATTCCCCTTAACACAACACATCCCCCTTAATACACGACACACCCCCCTGGTCCAGACACATTCCCCTGGTCCAGACACATCCCCCTGGTCCAGACACACCCCCCTGGTCTAGACACATTCCCCTGGTCCAGACACATTCCCCTTAACACAACACATTCCCCTGGTCCAGACACACACCCCTGGTCCAGACACATTCCCCTAAACACAACACACCCCCTTGGTCCAGACACATTCCCCTTAACACCACACAACCCCCTGGTCCAGACACATTCCCTTGGTCCAGACACATCCCCCTGGTCCAGACACACCCCCCTGGTCCAGACACACCCCCCTGGTCCAGACACATTCCCCTTAACACAACACACCCCCCAGGTCCAGACACATCCCCCTGGTCCAGACTCATTCCCCTGGTCCAGACACATTCCCCTTAACACAACACATCCCCCTGGTCCAGACACATTCCCCTTAACACAACACATCCCCCTGATCCAGACACATCCCCCTGGTCCAGACACATTCCCCTGGTCCAGACACATTCCCCTGATCCAGACACATTCCCCTGATCCAGACACATTCCCCTTAACACAACACACCCCCTGGTCCAGACACATCCCCCTGGTCCAGACACATTCCCCTTAACACAACACCCCCCCCCCCCCCCCCCCTGGTCCAGACACATCCCCCTGGTCCAGACACATTCCCCTTAACAAAACACATCCCCCTGATCCAGACACATCCCCCTGGTCCAGACACATTCCCCTGGTCCAGACACATTCCCCTTAACAAAACACATCCCCCTGATCCAGACACATCCCCCTGGTCCAGACACATTCCCCTGATCCAGACACATTCCCCTGATCCAGACACATTCTCCTGATCCAGACACATTCCCCTTAACACAACACATCCCCCTTAATACACAACACACCCCCCTGGTCCAGACACATTCCCCTGGTCCAGACACATCCCCCTGGTCCAGACACACCCCCCTGGTCTAGACACATTCCCCTGGTCCAGACACATTCCCCTTAACACAACACATTCCCCTGGTCCAGACACACCCCCCTGGTCCAGACACATTCCCCTAAACACAACACACCCCCTTGGTCCAGACACATTCCCCTTAACACCACACACCCCCCTGGTCCAGACACATTCCCTTGGTCCAGACACATCCCCCTGGTCCAGACACACCCCCCTGGTCCAGACACACCCCCCTGGTCCAGACACATTCCCCTTAACACAACACTCACCCCTGGTCCAGACACATCCCCCTGGTCCAGACTCATTCCCCTGGTCCAGACACATTCCCCTTAACACAACACATCCCCCTGGTCCAGACACATTCCCCTTAACACAACACCCCCCCCTGGTCCAGACACATCCCCCTGGTCCAGACACATTCCCCTTAACACAACACATCCCCCTGATCCAGACACATCCCCCTGGTCCAGACACATTCCCCTGGTCCAGACACATTCCCCTGATCCAGACACATTCCCCTGATCCAGACACATTCCCCTTAACACAACACACCCCCTGGTCCAGACACATTCCCCTGGTCCAGACACATCCCCCTGGTCCAGACACACCCCCCTGGTCTAGACACATTCCCCTGGTCCAGACACATTCCCCTTAACACAACACATTCCCTGGTCCAGACACACCCCCCTGGTCCAGACACATCCCCCTTAACACAACACATCCCCCTGGTCCAGACACATCCCCCTTAACACAACACATCCCCCTGGTCCAGACACATCCCCCTTAACACAACACATCCCCCTGGTCCAGACACATCCCCTTTAACACATCACACCCCCTGGTCCAGACACATCCCCCTTAACACAACACATCCCCCTGGTCCAGACACATCCCCCTTAACACAACACATCCCCCTGGTCCAGACACATCCCCTTTAACACATCACACCCCCCTGGTCCAGACACATCCCCCTTAACACAACACATCCCCCTGGTCCAGACACACCCCCTGGTCCAGACACACCCCCCTGGTCCAGACACACCCCCTGGTCCAGACACACCCCCCTGGTCCAGACACATCCCCCTTAACACAACACATCTCTATGGTCCAGCCACAATTAATGCCTTATTTCACCTAGTCGGCTCAGGGATTCAAACCAGCTACCTTGCAGTTACTGGCCCAACACTCTTAACTGCTGGGCTACCTGCATCCCATAATAGATTATCTTTGTTGTCAGGAGGAACGGTCTAGAGATGTCAGATGTTATTATTTAGTTAAGAATGTACAATCATAAATACAATTGAGACAAAATAACATCACAATAAAATTATAATTATAATTATTATAATGCTCATCATCGTCATCATCATCATTATAATCTACTGGGTGGCTGCGCTCATATTGAACAGTTTAAACTGCGAAGGCGGAGTTTGTTGACTCCACCCCTATATCGACTCCACCCCTATATCACTGTCAGTTTTGTGCAGGGATATAGATTTTATACATTTTCCATAAAGTGATACATCTGCTAAACAGGGCAAGACATGCAAACTCACTGTCACTGAGAGAACAGGAAGTAGACTGTGAGTGTATGTATCTTGTGATTGGTTGCCAGTGACTCAAGTGTATATGGGTATGCTGCCCGTGGAGGAGATGGGAGGAGCCTCAGAGGAACAGTGTGGATGATTGACAGTAGAGTAGGTGGGGCTTTGACAGTTCACAGTAGCATAGTCACATGATGAAGTGCCCTCTTTAGTAATGGCAGTGATGTCCTCATTGGGGCAGCTGCCCTCTTTAGTGATGGTGGCAGTTGCTTCATTGGGGCCACTGGGGATCTTGTGGAAGTTGACGCTGGCGTAGTGGGGAGACTCAGAGCGGCTTGTGGGTAAGTTGGCGGTGGCGTAGATGGTGGAGGTCGCAGCATCTGAGTCTGACTGTAGGGGGCGCTCCATTATCTCCTCATAGTCACCGTCACCATGACAACCCTGGAAAGAAGGAGGAGGAGAGAGGGAGGATTAGAAGGAAAAGAGACAGACACAAGGAGAGAAAGCGAGTGAGAGATAGAGAGAGAGAGAAGGAATGAGAGAGAGAGAGATTGAGAGAGAGAGAGAAGGAATGAGAGAGAGAGAGATTGAGAGAGAGAGAAGGAATGAGAGAGAGAGAGAGAAGGAATGAGAGAGAGAGAGAGAGAGAGAGAGAGAGAGAGAGAGAGAGGAATGAGAGAGGGGAGTAGAGGAAGAGGGGACAATGGTACGACAAATAAAACACACTCAATGACATCACTCAGTCAAAAAATAATAATTAAAATACAGACACTGACCCCGTCATTGTTTACTGTGTCTGGACTCACTCTGTGTGTTGAAGAGACAGATCCTGTAGAACACAACACACAGATATAACTCAGAGAGAGAGACAGAGAGAGACACAGAGAGACACAGATACAGACAGACAGACAGACAGACAGAGAGAGAGAGAGAGAGAGAGCTTGCCCCAGAACCAGGCAGGTGTCAGACACTCCTCAGGGACGATTCATTCTCTATTTCTCAACCAGGGACAAATGAGGATGTGGATATTATGCAAATTAATTTATCTGAAAGGAAACTGAGAGATTGTAAAAAAGGAAAACTTACTCTAATTGTATAGACCTGTGTGTGTGTGTGTGTGTGTGTGTGTGTGTGTGTGTGTGTGTGTGTGTGTGTGTGTGTGTGTGTGTGTGTGTGTGTGTGTGTGTGTGTGTGTGTGTGTGTGTGTGTGTGTGTGTGTTTGTGTGTGTGTGTGTGTGTGTGTGTGTGTGTGTGTGTGTGTGTGTTTGTGTGTGTGTGTGTGTGTGTGTGTGTTTCTCACCTGTGACCTTGTTGTATTTCCCTCTGTAGACTATGATCAGGCTGATCACTAGCAGTAACACTACCAGACTACCAGACCCCATGATGACCACTGAGGTACCTGGAACACACACACACACACACAAACTGGTTATACAAACCTGCTGTTGCACTAACCTACCCCTCATATCATAACACTAACCTACCCTCATATCATAACACTAACCTACCCTCATATCATAACACTAACCTACCCTCATATCATAACACTAACCTACCCTCTTATCATAACTCTAACCTACCCTCATATCATACCACTACATACAGACATGTCTACCACTAACCAAAGTGAGACTTGGGCATCTGAATTTGTAAAAGTTTGTTTACCAGATCCGTTGAGTGATGATGGTGGTGATGATGATGATGATGATGATGATGATGATGGTGAGAGGAAGGTGGTTGTGGGTGGGTCTGGTGGTGCTGTTGTTGTTGTTGTGGTGTTGGTTGGTTTCACTGAAAACAATGGACACAAGTATGAACATGTTTTAAGAAGGTGAGGAGGGAGAGGTGGAGGGAGAGAGTCACAGGGACAGAGATATTTAGGGTGGTTTCTCTTGTTTCTGTTGAGGTGTGTTAGTAGCTCACAATATATCTCTCTATCTCTCTTTCACCCCCTCCATCTCTCTCTCTCTCTATCTCTCTCTTTCACCCCCTCCATCTCTCTCTATCTCTCTCTTTCACCCCCTCCATCTCTCTCTCTCTCTATCTCTCTCTTTCACCCCCTCCATCTCTCTCTATCTCTCTCTTTCACCCCACTCCATCTCTCTCTCTCTCTCTTTCACCCCCCTCCATCTCTCTCTCTCTATCTCTCTCTTTCACCCCCCTCCATCTCTCTTTCACCCCCCTCCATCTCTCTCTCTCTCTCTCTCTCTCTCTCTCTCTCTCTATCTATCTCTCCCTCTCTCTATCGCTCTCTCTCTCTCTCTCTCTCTCTCTCTCTCTCTCTCACATGACAACTTCAGGTTTCATGATGACATTTACACTGAAACTTGGGGTTTTATATCTTGAACACATGACTGCTTAGTGATACTGAGACAGATATAGAAACACACAGACATTACAGAGGAAGTTACAGTGTTCTGGTCCAGTGTCTTTTCACACCACTACAAACACACAGACACACCCAGCCTCCACTAACACACTGACTGCCTGCTGTCAACCACTGAACAACTACTACTGATAAGATGTTTAGTTCAATGATACATTTCACTAAACTGGTTGTTGACAATTAATAACAGCATATTTCACACGGTTCTAGATGTGATGCTAGTTTAAAAGTACAGTATTTTCATTGTCAGGCATAACATTACGTAGTTATAACTAATATACTGATATAACATAATGCTATATAACATGGACAGACAGTAAGTAACATAGTTACTGCAGGTGTACAGCGTGGGGAGCAGAGGAGGCTGGTGAACATAGATATAGGAGGACTGGCTAATCACAATGAATGGAATGGAATTGAATGGAATGGATGGAATGGATGGAATGGATGGAATGGAATGGATGGAATGGAATGGATGGAATGGATGGAATGGAATGGAAGGAATGGAATGGATGGAATGGATGGAATGGAATGGATGGAATGGAATGGATGGAATGGATGGAATGGATGGAATGGAATGGATGGAATGGAATGGATGGAATGGATGGAATGGAATGGATGGAATGGATGGAATGGAATGGATGGAATGGATGGAATGGATGGAATGGAATGGATGGAATGGAATGGATGGAATGGAATGGATGGGATGGAATGGATGGAATGGATGGAATGGAATGGATGGAGTGGATGGGATGGAATGGATGGAATGGAATGGATGGAATGGATGGAGTGGATGGGATGGAATGGATGGAATGGAATGGATGGAATGGATGGAATGGATGGAATGGAATGGAATGGATGGAAAGGATGGAATGGATGGAATGGATGGAATGGAATGGATGGAATGGATGGAATGGAATGGAATGGATGGAATGGATGGAATGGATGGAATGGAATGGATGTAATGGATGGAGTGGATGGGATGGAATGGATGGAATGGAATGGATGGAATGGATGGAGTGGATGGGATGGAATGGATGGAATGGAATGGATGGAATGGATGGAATGGATGGAATGGAATGGAATGGAATGGATGGAATGGTTTGAATGGAATGGATGGAATGGAATGGATGGAATGGATGGAATGGAATTGATGGAATGGATGGAATGGAATGGATGGAATGGAATGTATGGAATGGATGGAATGGAATGGATGGAATGGATGGAATGGAATGGATGGAATGGAATGGATGGAATGGATGGAATGGAATGGATGGAATGGAATGGAATGGATGGAATGGATGGAATGGAATGGATGGAATGGATGGAATGGAATGGATGGAATGGATGGAATGGAATGGATGGAATGGATGGAATGGAATGGATGGAATGGATGGAATGGAATGGATGGAATGGATGGATTGGAATGGATGGAATGGATGGAATGGATGGAATGGAATGGATGGAATGGAATGGATGGAATGGAATGGAATGGAATGGATGGAATGGATGGAATGGATGGATTGGAATGGATGGAATGGATGGAATGGAATGGATGGAATGGAATGGATGGAATGGATGGAATGGAATGGATGGAATGGAATGGATGGAATGGATGGAATGGATGGAATGGAATGGATGGAATGGATGGAATGGAATGGATGGAATGGATGGAATGGAATGAATGGAATGGAATGGATGGAATGGAATGGATGGAATGGATGGATTGGAATGGATGGAATGGATGGAATGGATGGATTGGAATGGATGGAATGGATGGAATGGATGGAATGGAATGGATGGAATGGATGGAATGGAATGGAATGGATGGAATGGAATGGATGGAATGGATGGAATGGAATGGATGGAATGGATGGAATGGAATGGATGGAATGGATGGATTGGAATGGATGGAATGGATGGAATGGATGGAATGGAATGGATGGAATGGATGGATTGGAATGGATGGAATGGATGGAATGGAATGGATGGAATGGAATGGATGGAATGGATGGAATGGATGGAATGGAATGGATGGAATGGAATGGAATGGAATGGAATGGAATGGATGGAATGGAATGGATGGAATGGATGGAATGGAATGGATGGAATGGAATGGATGGAATGGATGGATTGGAATGGATGGAATGGATGGAATGGATGGATTGGAATGGATGGAATGGATGGAATGGATGGAATGGAATGGATGGAATGGAATGGATGGAATGGATGGAATGGAATGGATGGAATGGAATGGATGGAATGGATGGAATGGATGGAATGGAATGGATGGAATGGATGGAATGGAATGGATGGAATGGATGGATTGGAATGGATGGAATGGATGGAATGGATGGAATGGAATGGATGGAATGGATGGATTGGAATGGATGGAATGGATGGAATGGATGGAATGGAATGGATGGAATGGAATGGAATGGATGGAATGGATGGAATGGATGGAATGGAATGGATGGGATGGAATGGAATGGAATGGATGGAATGGATGGAATGGAATGGATGGAATGGAATGGATGGAATGGATGGAATGGAATGGATGGAATGGAATGGAATGGATGGAATGGAATGGAATGGATGGAATGGAATGGATGGAATGGAATGGATGGAACGGAATGGATGGAATGGAATGGAATGGATGGAATGGATGGAATGGATGGAATGGAATGGATGGAATGGAATGGAATGGATGGAATGGAATGGATGGAATGGATGGAATGGAATGGAATGGAATGGATGGAATGGAATGGATGGAATGGATGGAATGGAATGGAATGGAATGGATGGAATGGATGGAATGGAATGGATGGAATGGAATGGATGGAATGGAATGGAATGGATGGAATGGAATGGAATGGATGGAATGGATGGAATGGAATGGAATGGATGGAATGGAATGGATGGAATGGAATGGATGGAACGGAATGGATGGAATGGAATGGAATGGATGGAATGGATGGAATGGAATGGATGGAATGGAATGGAATGGATGGAATGGAATGGATGGAATGGATGGAATGGAATGGAATGGATGGAATGGATGGAATGGAATGGATGGAATGGATGGAATGGAATGGAATGGATGGAATGGATGGAATGGATGGAATGGAATGGAATGGATGGAATGGATGGGATGGAATGGATGGAATGGAATGGATGGAATGGATGGAATGGAATGGAATGGATGGAATGGAATGGATGGAATGGATGGAATGGAATGGAATGGATGGAATGGATGGAATGGAATGGAATGGATGGAATGGATGGAATGGAATGGGTGGAATGGATGGAATGGAATGGAATGGATGGAATGGATGGAATGGAATGGAATGGATGGAATGGATGGAATGGAATGGATGGAATGGAATGGAATGGAATGGAATGGAATGGATGGAATGGAATGGATGGAATGGAATGGATGGAATGGAATGTATGGAATGGAATGGATGGAACGGAATGGATGGGATGGAATGGAATGGATGGAATGGAATGGATGGAATGGAATGGATGGAATGGAATGGATGGAATGGATGGAATGGAATGGATGGAATGGAATGGATGGAATGGAATCAAACACATTAAACGTGAATGACATTAAAAATGTCATGCAATTATAATTTAAATTAAACTACTTTTATCAAATAGATATGACTGTGTGTTTATGTTCACATGTTAAAGAGAAAGAAGAAGTTTATACTCACTTATAACAAGCAGCTTCACCTGTGTGATCAGTGTAATGTAACGTTGTTCTGTCCTGCTGGTTTCTACTCCACACCAGTAGGTCCCAGTATCATCTTCAGTCAGGTCACTGATGGTCACTGTGGAGAATCTCTCTGTTCTGTTATCAGAAACAGAGAAACGACCAGCTTCTGCAGTTGTCTGGTGAGCAGCGATCATATAAACACAAGTCTTGAAGTCATTGCTTTCCTTGCAGAAATACTTGATGTTGTCCTCATGGTCCTCTGGATAGTTACATCTGATGGTAGCTTCTCCTCCCAGAAAGGCCGTCTCTGTGACTGACTTCTCACAGCAGTCATCTATCAATAGGAACACACACCACAACCTTAGTCTAGTACTATAGACTGACTTCTCACAGCAGTCATCTGTCAATAGCAACACACAACACAACCTTAGTCTAGTACTATAGACTGACAGCAGTCATCTATCAACAGGAACACACATCACAACCTTAGTCTAGTACTATAGACTGACTTCTCACGGCAGTCATCTATCAATAGGAACACACACCACAACCTTAGTCTAGTACTATAGACTGACTTCTCACGGCAGTCATCTATCAATAGGAACACACACCACAACCTTAGTCTAGTACTATAGACTGACTTCTCACGGCAGTCATCTATCAATAGGAACACACACCACAACCTTAGTCTAGTACTATAGACTGACTTCTCACGGCAGTCATCTATCAATAGGAACACACACCACAACCTTAGTCTAGTACTATAGACTGACTTCTCACGGCAGTCATCTATCAATAGGAACACACACCACAACCTTAGTCTAGTACTATAGACTGACTTCTCACGGCAGTCATCTATCAATAGGAACACACACCACAACCTTAGTCTAGTACTATAGACTGACTTCTCACGGCAGTCATCTATCAATAGGAACACACACCACAACCTTAGTCTAGTACTATAGACTGACTTCTCACGGCAGTCATCTATCAATAGGAACACACACCACAACCTTAGTCTAGTACTATAGACTGACTTCTCACGGCAGTCATCTATCAATAGGAACACACATCACAACCTTAGTCTAATACTATAGACTGACTTCATTGACTAGTGGTACTGATCATGTAATAACATATGTAGCTAAATTAATTTTATAGAGTTAAAGTAAAAGTCTCTCACCATTCTTCACCTCCAGCTCTACCTTGGTATAACTGTCAGGTATAATAGGTTTGTCCACTCCACACCAGTAGGTCCCTTCATCTTGTTTGGTCAGTTGTCTGATGATCACCTTGAAGTAGTTTTCTCCAGTGTTGTCATACAGAGAGAATCTACCACTGTGCTTCCAGGTGTTCCTCAATACAGTTCTGATTTGATCCTTACAACTCAAACTGTTCTGCCGCTTACAGAAATATTTCTCATTACTTCTTTGTTCGATGTAATAATCACAGTAGATGATGACAGTTCCTCCAGAGTATCCTGTCACTTTGAAGGAGCTCAAACAACCTGTCAATCAGAACAGAGAAAATATATTATCTATAGTAGCAGCCTTTATAAGAAACCTAACTGGATGTTATTACATTGTTATAGAGAGTTATAACAAGCTTATTACCTGTCATGAAGGAGAGGAGGATGACTATCAGCAGGATCCTCATCTTGTTGTGTTCTCTCCAGGTTGGTCCAGGTGTCTATAGGTCCTGATATAATGTTGTGTTCTCTCCAGGTGTCTATAGGTCCTGATATAATGTTGTGTTCTCTCCAGGTGTCTATAGGTCCTGATATAATGTTGTGTTCTCTCCAGGTTGGTCCAGGTGTCTATAGGTTCTGATATAATATTGTGTGTCCAAGTCTGTAACTTTCTCTGTTCTCTCTCTACTTATAGGAACTTAAATACAAACTTAATGTACTTTATGTTCTCTCTCTGCCCTCTCTCTCTCTCTCTCACTCTTTGCAGTCTTACAACTATGTACTTCCCTATTTCTGCATCTCTCTCTCTCTACTAGGTCAAACCCTCCCACCAGATGTTATTTGTGACAGCCCCTCCCTCTTCCTCCTTAACCAATCACATCTTTGTTCCTACATCGCACAGTAGAGAGAGAGAGAAAATGAGATCAGTGAGAGACTCCTCTATGGATCATAGCACAGAAACACATTCATACATTCATGCAGACTGGAGGCTGTCGACAGAGGAGAGAAACAGAGTTATTCTACCACTGGAGGGCGGTCTCCCTCTATCTCTCTCTCCATCGCTCTCTCTCTCCATATATCCCTCCATCTCAGCTCTGTGTGTCTTGTGACAGTGGTACATGCTGATGAGACAGGTACTGAGTTTACTGACAGCACCAGTGGAGGCTGGTGAGGGGAGGACTACTGAAAGTAATGTTTAGAATGTAACGTATCAAACACATAGAAATATATTGGTGCTTTATTGATAAATACACAGAGTCTCATTTCCCATCAAGTGGAGTAAAAAACACAGAATAATCAAAGGTTCCTAAAAGCTACAAACTGTCTCTGTTTGTTCAAGTCAGTGTTACATTCACAGTAGAAACAATGAATGAATGAATGAATGAACCTGCTGAATGTAATGACTGACAAACAAAATAACAAATAAACAAACAGATGATTGAACTAACGAACGATGAATGAAGGAACAAACAAAAAATACATGAATGAATATATGAACAAATTGAAAGAAAATTTATTTTAAAAAATGAATAAAAAATTTGGAAGAATTAACAAACAAATAATAAATTAATGATTTTAAAATCAAATTTTATATAGCCCTTCGTACATCAGCTGATATCTCAAAGTGCTGTACAGAAACCAGCCTAAAACCCCAAACAGCAAGCAATGCAGGTGTAGAAGCACAGTGTAAAACACCAATGAATGAAAACATGAATTAATGATGTTCCATACAGATCAGTGACAATAGTAGACTATGTAGCAGAGTGTTTAATGGTGCAGTACATTATGAGGTGTCTACAGTAGTAGACTATGTAGCAGAGTGTTTAATGGTGCAGTACATTATGAGGTGTCTACAGTAGTAGACTATGTAGCAGAGTGTTTAATGGTGCAGTACATTATGAGGTGTCTACAGTAGTAGACTATGTAGCAGAGTGTTTAATGGTGCAGTACATTATGAGGTGTCTACAGTAGTAGACTATGTAGCAGAGTGTTTAATGGTGCAGTACATTATGAGGTGTCTGCAGTAGTAGACTATGTAGCAGAGTGTTTAATGGTGCAGTACATTATGAGGTGTCTACAGTAGTAGACTATGTAGCAGTGTTTAATGGTGCAGTACATTATGAGGTGTCTACAGTAGTAGACTATGTAGCAGAGTGTTTAATGGTGCAGTACATTATGAGGTGTCTACAGTAGTAGACTATGTAGCAGAGTGTTTAATGGTGCAGTACATTATGAGGTGTCTACAGTAGTAGACTATGTAGCAGAGTGTTTAATGGTGCAGTACATTATGAGGTGTCTACAGTAGTAGACTATGTAGCAGAGTGTTTAATGGTGCAGTACATTATGAGGTGTCTACAGTAGTAGACTATGTAGCAGAGTGTTTAATGGTGCAGTACATTATGAGGTGTCTACAGTAGTAGACTATGTAGCAGAGTGTTTAATGGTGCTGTACATTATGAGGTGTCTACAGTAGTAGACTATGTAGCAGAGTGTTTAATGGTGCATTACATGATGAGGTGTCTACAGTAGTAGACTATGTAGCAGAGTGTTTAATGGTGCAGTACATTATGAGGTGTCTACAGTAGTAGACTATGTAGCAGAGTGTTTAATGGTGCAGTACATTATGAGGTGTCTACAGTAGTAGACTATGTAGCAGAGTGTTTAATGGTGCAGTACATTATGAGGTGTCTACAGTAGTAGACTATGTAGCAGAGTGTTTAATGGTGCAGTACATTATGAGGTGTCTACAGTAGTAGACTATGTAGCAGAGTGTTTAATGGTGCAGTACATTATGAGGTGTCTACAGTAGTAGACTATGTAGCAGAGTGTTTAATGGTGCAGTACATTATGAGGTGTCTACAGTAGTAGACTATGTAGCAGAGTGTTTAATGGTGCAGTACATTATGAGGTGTCTACAGTAGTAGACTATGTAGCAGAGTGTTTAATGGTGCAGTACATTATGAGGTGTCTACAGTAGTAGACTATGTAGCAGAGTGTTTAATGGTGCAGTACATTATGAGGTGTCTACAGTAGTAGACTATGTAGCAGAGTGTTTAATGGTGCAGTACATTATGAGGTGTCTACAGTAGTAGACTATGTAGCAGAGTGTTTAATGGTGCAGTACATTATGAGGTGTCTACAGTAGTAGACTATGTAGCAGAGTGTTTAATGGTGCAGTACATTATGAGGTGTCTACAGTAGTAGACTATGTAGCAGAGTGTTTAATGGTGCAGTACATTATGAGGTGTCTACAGTAGTAGACTGTGTAGCAGAGTGTTTAATGGTGCAGTACATTATGAGGTGTCTACAGCTGTTGGGGGAGTGTCTGGTGGGTTACTAGCATCAGAGTCTTTACTGAAGGTAAGATGGCGCCGACAGAGATGGCCACCTTGCTTCGCGTTCTTAGGAAACTATGCAGTGTTGGTTTTTTATGTATTATTTCTAACATTGTGATCCCAGGAAATCTGAAGTCTTATTACATACAGCCGGGAAGAACTATTGTATATGAGAGCAACGTCAACTTATCTACAGTGCCTTGCGAAAGTATTCAGCCCCCTTGAACTTTGCGACCTTTTGCCACATTTAAGGCTTCAAACATAAAGATATAAAACTATATTTTTTTGTGAAGAATCAACAACAAGTGGGACACAATCATGAAGTGGAACGACATTTATTGGATATTTCAAACTTTTTTAACAAATCAAAAACTGAAAAATTGGGCGTGCAAAATTATTCAGCCCCCTTAAGTTAATACTTTGTAGCGCCACCTTTTGCTGCGATTACAGCTGTAAGTCGCTTGGGGTATGTCTCTATCAGTTTTGCACATCGAGAGACTGAAATTTTTTCCCATTCCTCCTTGCAAAACAGCTCGAGCTCAGTGAGGTTGGATGGAGAGCATTTGTGAACAGCAGTTTTCAGTTCTTTCCACAGATTCTCGATTGGATTCAGGTCTGGACTTTGACTTGGCCATTCTAACACCTGGATATGTTTATTTTTGAACCATTCCATTGTAGATTTTGCTTTATGTTTTGGATCATTGTCTTGTTGGAAGACAAATCTCCGTCCCAGTCTCAGGTCTTTTGCAGACTCCATCAGGTTTTCTTCCAGAATGGTCCTGCATTTGGCTCCATCCATCTTCCCATCAATTTTAACCATCTTCCCTGTCCCTGCTGAAGAAAAGCAGGCCCAAACCATGATGCTGCCACCACCATGTTTGACAGTGGGGATGGTGCGTTCAGGGTGATGAGCTGTGTTGCTTTTACGCCAAACATAACGTTTTGCATTGTTGCCAAAAAGTTCAATTTTGGTTTCATCTGACCAGAGCACCTTCTTCCACATGTTTGGTGTGTCTCCCAGGTGGCTTGTGGCAAACTTTAAACAACACTTTTTATGGATATCTTTTAAGAAATGGCTTTCTTCTTGCCACTCTTCCATAAAGGCCAGATTTGTGCAATATACGACTGATTGTTGTCCTATGGACAGAGTCTCCCACCTCAGCTGTAGATCTCTGCAGTTCATCCAGAGTGATCATGGGCCTCTTGGCTGCATCTCTGATCAGTCTTCTCCTTGTATGAGCTGAAAGTTTAGAGGGACGGCCAGGTCTTGGTAGTTTTGCAGTGGTCTGATACTCCTTCCATTTCAATATTATCGCTTGCACAGTGCTCCTTGGGATGTTTAAAGCTTGGGAAATCTTTTTGTATCCAAATCCGGCTTTAAACTTCTTCACAACAGTATCTCGGACCTGCCTGGTGTGTTCCTTGTTCTTCATGATGCTCTCTGCGCTTTTAACGGACCTCTGAGACTATCACAGTGCAGGTGCATTTATACGGAGACTTGATTACACACAGGTGGATTGTATTTATCATCATTAGTCATTTAGGTCAACATTGGATCATTCAGAGATCCTCACTGAACTTCTGGAGAGAGTTTGCTGCACTGAAAGTAAAGGGGCTGAATAATTTTGCACGCCCAATTTTTCAGTTTTTGATTTGTTAAAAAAGTTTGAAATATCCAATAAATGTCGTTCCACTTCATGATTGTGTCCCACTTGTTGTTGATTCTTCACAAAAAAATACAGTTTTATATCTTTATGTTTGAAGCCTGAAATGTGGCAAAAGGTCGCAAAGTTCAAGGGGGCCGAATACTTTCGCAAGGCACTGTACGTTATGACCAGGAATACGACTTTCCCGAAGCAGATCCTCTGTTCGGACCACCACCCAGGACAATGGATCTGATCCCAGTAGGCGACCCAAGCAGATCCTCTGTTCGGACCACCACCCAGGACAATGGATCTGATCCCAGTAGGCGACCCAAGCAGATCCTCTGTTCGGACCACCACCCAGGACAATGGATCTGATCCCAGTAGGCGACCCAAGCAGATCCTCTGTTCGGACCACCACCCAGGACAATGGATCTGATCCCAGTAGGCGACCCAAGCAGATCCTCTGTTCGGACCACCACCCAGGACAATGGATCTGATCCCAGTAGGCGACCCAAGCAGATCCTCTGTTCGGACCACCACCCAGGACAATGGATCTGATCCCAGTAGGCGACCCAAAACAACAGAAGGGTTAGATGGAGCGGTCTTTTGGTCAGGCTTCATAGGCACATCGCTCTCTTCGCTCTCCCGACTATACTACTTGCCAAAGTCCAGTCCCTTGACAACAAGGTAGACGAAATTCGAGTTATCAGGGTTTCCTTCCAGAGAGACATCAGAGATTGTAACATTTTCTGTTTCACGGAAACATGGCTCTTTCGGGATATGTTATCAGAGTCGGTACAGCCACCCGGTTTCTTCACGTATCGCACCGACAGAAACAAGCATCTCACTGGTAAGAAGAATGGCGGGGGTGTATGCCTTATGACTAATGACTCATGGTGTAATCATAACAACATACAGGAACTCAAGTACTTCTGTACACCTGACCTAGAATTTCTTACAATCAAATGCCGACCGCATTCTCTACCAAAAGAAATCACAGCCGTGTATATCCACCCCAAGCAGATACAGTGCCTTGCGAAAGTATTCGGCCCCCTTGAACTTTGAGACCTTTTGCCACATTTCAGGCTTCAAACATAAAGATATAAAACTGTATTTTTTTTGTGAAGAATCAACAACAAGTGGGACACAATCATGAAGTGGAACGACATTTATTGGATATTTCAAACTTTTTTAACAAATCAAAAACTGAAAAATTGGGCGTGCAAAATAAAGCAAAAAAAGCAGGGACCGAGAGACTGAAAAACAGCTTCTATCTCAAGGCCATTAGACTGTTAAACAGCCATCACTAACATTGAGTGGCTGCTGCCAACACACTGACTCAACTCCAGCCACTTTAATAATGGGAATTGATGGGAAATGATGTAAAATATATCACTTTAAACAATGCTACCTGATATAATGTTCCCTACATTACTCATCTCATATGTATATGTATATACTGTACTCTATATCATCTACTGCATCCTTATGTAATACATGTATCACTAGCCACTTTAACTATGCCACTTTGTTTACATACTCATCTCATATGTATATACTGCACTCAGGCAGCAGGCTGCAGAACGTTCTCCACGGCGTCTCCAGACTGTCACGTGCTCAGTGTGAACCTGCTTTCATCTGTGAAGAGCACAGGGCGCAAGTGGAGAATTTGGCAATCTTGGTGTTCTCTGGCAAATGCCAAACGTCCTGCACGGTGTTGGGCTGTAAGCACAACCCCCACCTGTGGACGACGGGCCCTCATACCACCCTCATGGAGTCTGTTTCTGACTGTTTGAGCAGACACATGCACATTTGTGGCCTGCTGGAGGTCATTTTGCAGGGCTCTGGCAGTGCTCCTCCTTGCACAAAGGCGGAGGTAGCGGTCCTGCTGCTGTGTTGTTGCCCTCCTACGGCCTCCTCCACGTCTCCTGATGTACAGGCCTGTCTCCTGGTAGCGCCTCCATGCTCTGGACACTAAGCTGACAGACACAACAAATCTTCTTGCCACAGCTCACATTGATGTGCCATCCTGGATGAGCTGCACTACCTGAGCCACTTGTGTGGGTTGTAGACTCCGTCTCATGCTACCACTAGAGTGAAAGCACCGCCAGCTTTCAAAAGTGACCAAAAGATCAGCCAGGACATGTGCAGTTTGACCTACTCCAGGAAGTGACATTGCATTGCTAGCTCAGTTCTGCCTGCTCTCACTGAGTCACTCAAATTGAAGGCTTACCTGGGTACTGCAGGCTGCCAGTATCAACTAAAGTATCCAAATAACTTCTTCTGTTTGTGATTTTAAAATAATCTTCAATGAGATGGCTGTCATTTAAGCCATTTATCACCCCTCATAGGAATCACAAAATAAAAGGATGTGTGTGTGAGTGAGAGAGAGTGTGTGTGTGTGTGTGTGTGTGTGTGTGTGTGTGTGTGTGTGTGTGTGTGTGTGTGTGTGTGTGTGTGTGTGTGTGTGTGTGTGTGTGTGTGTGTGTGTGTGTGTGCGTGTGTGTGTGTGTGTGTGTGTGTGTGAGCGTGTGTGTGTGAGCATGTGTGAGCGTGAACTTGTGTGTGTTTGTGAGCATGTGTGTGTGTGTGTGTGTACCTGTAAGGACCTGTGGGAAATGACGTGGCCAGTGGCAGCATGGTAGGCACTGCTTGTCCCATGAATTAACCGTAAAATGTGAGATGAGCTGATGACTGCAGAACAAATATTCTGGATAATATAGGGAACCATGAACTATGCATTGATCAACACTGATATGCTCCAACATGAATCACACACATTGAAGAGACCAATAGCAGACCTTCTCTCCTCCAGTGAACCTGAAGGGAAGCCTGAATATAACAATGGAAGGGAAGCCACCTGTAAACTTCTGATTATAACAATGGAAGGGAAGCCACCTGTAAACTTCTGAATATAACAATGGAAGGGAATCCACCTGTAAACTTCTGAATATAACAATGGAAGGGAATCCACCTGGAAACTTCCGAATATAACAATGGAAGGGAATCCACCTGGAAACTTCCGAATATAACAATGGAAGGGAAGCCACCTGTAAAGGTTTTTATAACAATGGGGGTCGAGGCCCTAAAACATCAATAGATTACAGCAATAAAATGATGAAATAGGAGCCTGAAATAAGAAATATAAATGACTGTGGACTCCCTGACCTCCACTACAGAGAGGCTACAGTACGATCATAAAACAATCAGTAGAATGACGTGATCTGATGTGCAGAAGTATGAATAATTATATTCTCATAATGAAAATAAAGGAGGATGAAAACTAAAACTATCAGGCCAGGAAGGATAAAGTCAAGGTTTTTATAAAACATTTTCTCAAGATGACGGACGAACAGGTGGATACAGATGAGTTTCAAAGTCTCACCATTTCGGCGGCAGAGTGGAGGGAAGGTATCACACACTACACAAAACACACTACACACACACTGAGAAACACACACTACACACACAGACAAAACACACTGCACACACGCACACTGACAATCACACACTACACACACACACTGACAAACAAACACCACACACACACTGACAAACACACACACAATGACAAAACACATTACACTACACACACAGACAAACACACACTACACACACACACACACTGACACACACACACACTACACACACACTGACAAACACACACTACACACACACACACAAACACTCCACATTTACACTGATTTAAACATATATGTAAATCTCAAAGGTACAACTGACTATTATGGCATTACTGTCTTCATTATTAGAACAGACAAAATGAAGCCAATTTGCTGACAAACACATAGTTACACAAATATTTGCAAAAATGTTGCTTGACTTTCACAAAATCTGGAGATACAGATTTATTTTAAACCCAGGTGTTCATGTTTTACATATATTATATACAGTAAAACCACATGAGCTGTTTTAATACAATGTGTCAAGGAGGATTTGAAACAGGAAAGGGGTTGTTTTTTTAATGTCATTCCAAGATGGCGGCTCTGTGGTGACAACCCTTCATCTCTCTACAGGGAGCTTCCCTTCATCCCAGATGGCACCTTGTCCTCTATAGAGCACTGCCTTTATCCAGGGTCCATATGGGGGAAAGGTAATAGGGTGTCATTTGGGATGTATCCCTTGTATATATTCTATAGTACTACATTATTTTGGGTAGCTGAGCTGTAGAGTAGATGGCATCTTCTGGAGTATCTTTATAGGTGCACAGCAGGGTATCTTGTAGATTCTTCAGTATCTTTGGGTAGCTGGGCTGTAGAGTAGATGGCATCTTCTGGAGTGTCTTTAGAGGTGCACAGCAGGGTATCTTGTAGATTCTTCAGTATCTTTGGGTAGCTGGGCTGTAGAGTAGAGGGCATCTTCTGGAGTGTCTTTAGAGGTGCACAGCAGGGTATCTTGTAGATTCTACAGTATCTTTGGGTAGCTGTGCTGTACAGTAGAGGGCGTCTTCTGGAGTGTCTTTAGAGAGGTGTACAGCAGGGTATCTTGTAGATTCTACAGTATCTTTGGGTAGCTGGGCTGTAGAATAGATGAAATCATCCTGGGTTCCACTGGCTGTTGGAGGACTTGAAGAGACTCTAGAATCTGTAGGTAGATCCACATTGGAGTAGATGAGAGATGCTGGGTGATCTGCAGTAGAATATGGATTTATATCATCTTTGGGAAGTCACAGTAGAATAACATGGCAGGTTAGGATAATTAACGTGGGAGGTTAGTAGAAATAAAATAGCAGGTTAGGAAAATGTACATTGCCATTCAGGATAACTAACGTGGCAGGTTAGGAAAATCAGGTTAAGGTTAGGAAAAGAGTTAGGGTTAGCTAAAATGCTACAAGGAAGCAGCAAGCAGCCACTCAAGCAGACATTAAGTGGCCAACAAACTGCCCAATTAGCTGTTAGGTTTCCATAGACCCATTTATGTTGCTCCTCCCACTTATTTGTCAACGCCCACTTTCAAACACACTCCACCTATGCAGTTACACATGAATCTGTGGAATACCTGTGGCAGAGCTAGCAGGGTAGGTTGTAGAGGCTTGGCCAGCAGGGTAGGTTGTAGAGGCTTGGCCAGCAGGGTAGGTTGTAGAGGCTTGGTCAGTAGGGTAGGTTGTAGAGGCTTGGCCAGCAGTGTGGGTTGTAGAGGAATGACCAGCAGGGTGGGTTGTAGAGTTGGTAGGTGATTTGACAGTAGAGTAGACTACAGAGATGACCACAGGAAGTGTGTCTGTCTGTCTGTCTGCCTCTCTGATCTCCTCGTACACACAGTCAACCTGCATAGAGAACCAATGACAATTACTACATACATGGTCAATATGGAAAAGAGTGGAGCCAATGTGAGTCAAGGTTCAAACCAAAACATGTCAATGAAGAACTACATTGTTAATATGGCTGCATTTACACAGGCAGCCCTTTAATTGGCTAAATATCTCATCTGATTGGTCAAAAGACCAATAATTAAGATCAGAATTGGGCTGCCTGTGTAAATGCAGCCTATGAGTCTGAGAATCCATCATGTGTTGAAAGTGAGCTGTCTAATGAACAAGTGTTGTTTGTAGGAGGTTCTTCCTGTTGACAGATTGAGGAATGATAACAGACTACAGTAGAAACCCACTAGAGGCTGTGGACTCACACACTCAACCCTTAATGTTTAGTTTACCAACTCCCTGTCTATAACCTCTACACTAAGTTATCATGGACACACACACACACACACACACCCTTGTGTCTCTCACCTCTCCAGTAGGGTCAGGTTGTGTGTTGGAGGAGACTGGTGGTGGTGGTGGTGGTGGTGTTCTCCTGGTTCCTCTCCTCTGTCTGTAGAACAGGAGCAGGACCAGTCCTAACACTGTCACCATGACTACCAGACCAGCACTGGTCCACACCATCAGACCTGACCACAGACAGGAGGAGAGACTTTACAGAGTACTGTATATATCATAGATACCATCAGACCTGACCACAGACAGGTGGAGAGACGTTCCAGAGTTGAACAAAGCTGGTGAGTTTGCTAAAATTACCAGGTTTTTCAGAAATTACCAGATTTTGGCAAATCAGATGCTTTCCAGACTATAAACATCATAGATGGATAGATACAACTGTCATTTGGTCGGTTGGATGGTAGACTGGTGTATAGATCAGTCAATAAGATAAGGTAGGTTGGATGGTAGACTGGTGTATAGACAGACAGACAGACAGACAGACAGACAGACAGACAGACAGACAGACAGAGCAGTGAAAATAAAGGTGTGATAAAGGGAGAGACGTCACTATCTTGCTAGTTATGGGATGATAAATATAAAGGAAGAGACTTCACTATCTTGCTAGTTATGGGATGATAAATATAAAGGAAGAGACGTCACTATCTTGCTAGTTATGGGATGATAAATATAAAGGAAGAGACTTCACTATCTTGCTAGTTATGGGATGATAAATATAAAGGAAGAGACTTCACTATCTTGCTAGTTATGGGATGATAAATATAAAGGAAGAGACGTCACTATCTTGCTAGTTATGGGATGATAAATATAAAGGAAGAGACTTCACTATCTTGCTAGTTATGGGATGATAAATATAAAGGAAGAGACTTCACTATCTTGCTAGTTATGGGATGATAAATATAAAGGAAGAGACTTCACTATCTTGCTAGTTAGGATGATAAATATAAAGGAAGAGACGTCACTATCTTGCTAGTTATGGGATGATAAATATAACGGAAGAGACGTCACTATCTTGTTAGTTATGGGATGATAAATATAAAGGAAGAGACGTCACTATCTTGCTAGTTATGGGATGATAAATATAAAGGAAGAGACGTCACTATCTTGCTAGTTATGGGATGACAAATATATAGGAAGAGACTTCACTATCTTGTTAGTTATGGGATGATAAATATAAAGGAAGAGACTTAAAACCTCTACTGACTCCCCATCCCGCATGCGGGACGTAATCATCGCCTGACACTTATTATCCTAACGCAACGGACATAAATATCCCTAGAAAATATTCCTATTCATGAAAATCACAAGTGAAATATATTGGAACAGAGCTTAGCCTTTTGTTAATCACCCTGTCATCTCAGATTTTCAAAATATGCTTTACAGCCAAAGCTAGACAAGCATTTGTGTAAGTTTATCGATAGCCTAGCATAGCATTTTGTCCAGCTAGCAGCAGGTAACTTGGTCACGGAAATCAGAAAAGCAATCAAATTAAATCGTTTACCTTTGAGCTTCAGATGTTTTCACTCACGAGACTCCCAGTTAGATAGCAAATGTTCCTTTTTTCCAAAAATATTATTTTTGTAGGCGAAATAGCTCTGTTTGTTCTTCACGTTTGGCTGAGAAATCGCCCAGAAATTGCAGTCACGAAAACGGCGAAAAATATTCCAAATTAGCTCCATAATATCGACAGAAACATGGCAAACGTTGTTTATCATCAATCCTCAAGGTGTTTTTCAAATCTATTTATCTATTTGATAATATATCCATCGGGACAATTCGTTTCTCAGTAGGACCGATTGGAGTAATGGACGGCTATTCTTCAACATAAATGCGTAAAACTACGTCACAATGCTGTAGACACCTTGGGGAATACGTAGAAAGCGTAATCTGGTTGATAGCACATTCACAGCTCAATAGGGACTCATTGGAACCCAGAGCTTTCAAAATATGGGCCACTTCCGGATTGGATTTTTCTCAGGCTTTCGCCTGCAACATCAGTTCTATTATACTCACAGACAATATCTTTACAGTTTTGGAAACGTTAGAGTGTTTTCTATCCTAAGCTGTCAATTATATGCATATTCTAGCATCTTGTCCTGACAAAATATCCTGTTTAAAACGGGAACGTTTTTTTTCCAAAAATGAAAATACTCCCCCTAGAGTCGCAACTGCATTGCTTTGGGATGACAAATATAAAGGAAGAGACTGAGTAAGATAGTGATCAGAGTAACCATAGTAACCATGGTGTCAGCAGCTGCTTTCCACAAAACCTCAAGTGTTGCGTCACTTCCTGCATCCCCATGACAACATTAGTCCCTGCTACCACATAATAGAACACCATTATATTTTAGGCACCACTGAAATCAGTATACATGAAACTTCACAGCACTCTGTCCTGCAAGAGAGTATTCCTATTGAGGAGAATCTAGATGAGAGAGAGAGACAGAGACAGAGAGAGAAAAAAAAGAGAGAGAGACAGAGAGAGAGAAGACATGACATTTGTCCAATGCTTGAACAGAAACAATTGATTTTCAGCATTACAGTATTTCATATCACAACTTATTAGTTAATGTCTAAGATGAGAGATTCATCATACCAGCTCTTGATAGGCGACCACTGACGTGGTTTGGGAGGGTTGAGGAGGTGTTTGGGGATGTTGTAGAGAGGTCTGGGAGGGTTGTGGAGAGGTTAGAGGATGTTGTAGAGAGGTTTGGAAGGGTTGTGGAGACATGGCGTCGGGAGATGACAGTTGAGGTTGTAGAAGTGGGAGGAGCTGTGAGTCAATAGAAAGTACAGATAAACACCAATATTGAAACAACTTCATGTCAGGAAATAAGTCAGGAAGTGAATTACTAGATAACAATTCATCTGGAGTGTTATCTTACCATCTGTAACTGTGAGATTCACCTCTTGGAATGTGTCCTTTATAGTTCGTTCCACACCACACCAGTAGGTCCCTGAGTCTGACTTCATCAGGTTCTTGATGGTCACATAGAATACATCTCCCTTGTCTTCTATACTGTATCTACCTTGAGTTACAGTCTTGCTCCTCTTAGTTTCAACCAGAATGTCTCTACCAGAACATGTCCCCTTGCAGAAGTATTTGTTGTTGTTCCCTGCCAACGTGAATGAGCAGCCCATAGTGACATGTCCTCCTACCACTTCCTTAGTGACAGCTGACTCCACAACACACAAAGCTGTCAAACAGAAACACACAGTACAGTCACAACTGATGACCTGTGAGATAAACTTTAACCCTGCTCAAATCTAACTTTAACCCTGCTCAAATCTAACATTAACCCTGCTCAAATCTAACTTTAACCCTGCTCAAATCTAACTTTAACCCTGCTCAAATCTAACTTTAACCCTGCTCAAATCTAACATTAACCCTGCTCAAATCTAACATTAACCCTGCTAAAATCTAACTTTAACCCTGCTCAAATCTAACATTAACCCTGCTCAAATCTAACTTTAACCCTGCTCAAATCTAACTTTACCCCTGCTCAAATCCTACTTTAACCCTGGATCAATCTTACCTTAACCCTGGATAAATCTTATTTTAACCCTGGATAAATCCTACTTTAACCCTGGATCAATCTTACTTTAACCCTGGATAAATCTTATTTTAACCCTGGATTAATCCTACTTTAACCCTGGATCAATCTTACTTTAACCCTGGATAAATCTTATTTTAACCCTGGATAAATCCTACTTTAACCCTGGATCAATCTTACTTTAACCCTGGATAAATCTTACTTTAACCCTGGATAAATCCTATTTTAACCCTGGATAAATCTTATTTTAACCCTGGATAAATCTTATTTTAACCCTGGATAAATCCTACTTTAACCCTGGATAAATCTTACTTTAACCCTGGATAAATCTTATTTTAACCCTGGATAAATCCTACTTTAACCCTGGATCAATCTTACTTTAACCCTGGATAAATCTTATTTTAACCCTGGATAAATCCTACTTTAACCCTGGATCAATCTTACTTTAACCCTGGATAAATCTTACTTTAACCCTGGATAAATCCTATTTTAACCCTGGATAAATCTTATTTTAACCCTGGATACATCTTATTTTAACCATGGATAAATCTTATTTTAACCCTGGATAAATCCTACTTTAACCCTGGATCAATCTTACTTTAACCCTGGATAAATCTTATTTTAACCCTGGATAAATCCTACTTTAACCCTGAATCAATCTTACTTTAACCCTGGATAAATCTTATTTTAACCCTGGATAAATCCTACTTTAACCCTGGATCAATCTTACTTTAACCCTGGATAAATCTTACTTTAACCCTGGATAAATCCTATTTTAACCCTAGATAAATCTTATTTTAACCCTGGATACATCTTATTTTAACCCTGGATAAATCTTACTTTAACCCTGGATAAATCTTATTTTAACCCTGGATAAATCCTACTTTAACCCTGAATCAATCTTACTTTAACCCTGGATAAATCTTATTTTAACCCTGGATAAATCCTACTTTAACCCTGGATCAATCTTACTTTAACCCTGGATAAATCTTACTTTAACCCTGGATAAATCCTATTTTAACCCTAGATAAATCTTATTTTAACCCTGGATACATCTTATTTTAACCCTGGATCAATCTTACTTTAACCCTGGATAAATCTTATTTTAACCCTGGATAAATCCTACTTTAACCATGAATCAATCTTACTTTAACCCTGGATACATCTTACTTTAACCCTGGATAAATCCTATTTTAACCCTGGATAAATCTTATTTTAACCCTGGATAAATCTTATTTTAACCCTGGATAAATCTTATTTTAACCATGGATAAATCTTATTTTAACCCTGGATAAATCTTATTTTAACCCTGGATAAATCTTATTTTAACCCTGGATAAATCCTACTTTAACCCTGGATGAATCTTATTTTAACCCTGGACAAATCTTATTTTAACCCTAGATAAATCTTATTTTAACCCTGGATAAATCTTACTTTAACCCTGGATAAATCTAACTTTAACCCTGGATAAATCTTACTTTAACCCTGGATAAATCCTACTTTAACCCTGGATAAATCTTATTTTAACCCTGGATAAACACAGGTAATAGACCAACATGTCAAATCATAGTCTATATGTCACATGCACCGAATACAACAGGTGTAGAACTTACAGTGAAATGCTGAATACAACAGGTGTAGTAGACCTTACAGTGAGATGCTGAATACAACAGGTGTAGAACTTAGTGAAATGCTGAATACAACAGGTGTAGAACTTACAGTGAAATGCTGAATACAACAGGTGTAGTAGACCTTACAGTGAGATGCTGAATACAACAGGTGTAGTAGACCTTACAGTGAAATGCTGAATACAACAGCTGTAGTAGACCTTACAGTGAAATACTGAATACAACAGGTGTAGTAGACCTTACAGTGAGATGCTGAATACAACAGGTGTAGTAGACCTTACAGTGAGATGCTGAATACAACAGGTGTAGTAGACCTTACAGTGAGATGCTGAATACAACAGGTGTAGTAGACCTTACAGTGAGATGCTGAATACAACAGGTGTAGTAGACCTTACAGTGAGATGCTGAATACAACAGGTGTAGTAGACCTTACAGTGAAATGCTGAATACAACAGGTGTAGTAGACCTTACAGTGAGATGCTGAATACAACAGCTGTAGTAGACCTTACAGTAAAATGCTTACTTACAGGCTCTAACCAATAGTGAAAAATAACAGTAGCGAGGCTACATACAGACAGACAGACAGACAGACAGACAGACAGACAGACAGACAGACAGAACTCACCTGAGAGGAGACAGCAGGAGACAACATGGAGTATCTTCATTCTGGACAATTACTCCTCAGTTACTATACTGTTAAAGTTACTTTACTACCACAGTTACTATACTGTTAAAGTTACTTTACTATCCCAGTTACTATACTGTTAAAGTTACTTTACTATCCCAGTTACTATACTGTTAAAGTTACTTTACTAACAGTTACTATACTGT
This sequence comes from Oncorhynchus clarkii lewisi, assembly GCF_045791955.1. Lineage (NCBI taxonomy): Eukaryota > Metazoa > Chordata > Actinopteri > Salmoniformes > Salmonidae > Oncorhynchus > Oncorhynchus clarkii. Next base: position 10,278,824 of record NC_092163.1, read on the forward strand.
TAAAGTTACTTTACTATCCCAGTTACTATACTGTTAAAGTTACTTTACTACCACAGTTACTATACTGTTAAAGTTACTTTACTACCACAGTTACTATACTGTTAAAGTTACTTTACTACCACAGTTACTATACTGTTACAGTTATTTTACTATACTACCTGCTAGCCCAGTTCCACAACAGAGTCTCTGTCAGCTACACACTTGACAGCAGGGTGTTTCTGAAACGCTCTGTCTTCCTTAATTGAAAGCTCCTCCCTCATCTGACACCCCACCCCTCTCCTCTGTCTCTCTCTCTCTTTATCTCTGTAACGGCTTTCTTCTATCTCCTCTTCTGATGAAGAGGTAGAACAAGGATCGGACCAAAATGCAGCGTGTAGATTGCGATCCATGTTTTAATGAACAAATGTAAAACACGAATCAATACAAATACTACAAAATAAAGAACGTAATGAACGTAACGAAAACCTAAACAGCCTATCTGGTGAAAACACATAGACAGGAACAATCACCCACAAACACACAGTGAAACCCAGGCTACCTAAATATGGTTCCCAATCAGAGACAATGACGAACACCTGCCTCTGACTGAGAACCATATCAGGCTGAACATAGAAATAGACAAACAAGACATGAAACATAGAATACCCACTCAGATCACACCCTGACCAATCAAAACATAGAAAATACAAAGTAAACTATGGTCAGGGCGTGACAGTACCCCCCCCCCCCAAGGTGCGGACTCCGGCCGCAAAACCTGAACCTATAGGGGAGGGTCTGGGTGGGCATCTGTCCGCGGTGGCGGCTCTGGCGCTGGACGTGGACCCCACTCCATGACAGTTTTAATCCCCCTCCTAAACGTCCCTAAATAGGTTACCCACCACAATGATAACATGGGACAGAGGGACAGCTCGGGACAGAGGTAACTCGGGACAGATAGGTAGCTCAGCACTGAGAGGAAGCTCAGCACTGAGAAGAAGCTCAGCACTGAGAGGAAGCCCAGCACTGAGAGGAAGCCCAGCACTGAGAGGAAGCCCAGGCAGGTAGTAGAAACTACCAGAACCTGGCTGGCTGGCGGTTTCAGCAGATCCTGGTCGACTAGCAGATCTGGGAGAATCTGGTCGACTAGCAGATCTGGGAGAATCTGGTCGACTGGCAGATCTGGGAGAATCTGGACGACTGGCAGATCTGAGAGAGTCTGGACGACTGGCAGATCTGGAAGAGTCTGGACGACTGGCAGATCTGGAAGAGTCTGGTCGACTGGCAGATCTGGAAGAGTCTGGTCGACTGGCAGATCTGGAAGAGTCTGGTCGACTGGCAGATCTGGAAGAGTCTGGTCGACTGGCAGATCTGGAAGAGTCTGGTCGACTGGCAGATCTGGAAGAGTCTGGACGACTGGCAGATCTGGAAGAGTCTGGACGACTGGCAGATCTGGAAGAGTCTGGACGACTGGCAGATCTGGAAGAGTCTGGACGACTGGCAGATCTGGAAGAGTCTGGACGACTGGCAGATCTGGAAGAGTCTGGACGACTGGCAGATCTGGAAGAGTCTGGACGACTGGCAGATCTGGAAGAGTCTGGACGACTGGCAGATCTGGAAGAGTCTGGACGACTGGCAGATCTGGAAGAGTCTGGTCGACTGGCAGCTCTGTCTGCTCCATGCTGACTGGCTGCTCCATGCTGACTGGCAGCTCTGGCTGCTCCATGCTGACTGGCAGCTCTGGCTGCTCCATGCTGACTGGCAGCTCTGGCTGCTCCATGCTGACTGGCTGCTCTGGCTGCTCCATGCTGACTGGCTGCTCTGGCTGCTCCATGCTGACTGGCTGCTCCATGCTGACTGGCTGCTCCATGCTGACTGGCGGCCCTGGCTGCTCCATGCTGACTGGCGGCCCTGGCTGCTCCATGCTGACTGGCGGCCCTGGCTGCTCCATGCTGACTGGCGGCCCTGGCTGCTCCATGCTGACTGGCGGCCCTGGCGGCTCCTTGCAGACTGGCAGCTCTGGCGGCTCCTTGCAGACTGGCAGCTCTGGCGGCTCCTTGCAGACTGGCAGCTTTGGCGGCATCCTGCAGACAGGCAGCTCTGGCGGCTCCTTGCAGACTGGCAGCTCCATGCAGACTGGCAGCTCTATGCAGACTGGCAGCTCCATGCAGACTGGCAGCTCCTTGCAGACTGGCAGCTCCTTGCTAACTGGCAGCTCTAAGCTAACTGGCAGCTCTATGCTAACTGGCAGCTCTATGCTAACTGGCAGCTCTATGCTAACTGGCAGTTCTGAACAGGCGGGAGACTCCGGCAGCGCTGTAGAGGCGGAAAGCTCTGACAGCGCTAAACAGGCGGGAGACTCCGACAGCGCTGGAGAGGAGGAGGGCTCCGACAGCGCTGGACAGGCGAGGCGCACTGTAGGCCTGATGCGTGGTACTGGCACTGGTGGTACTGGGCCAAGGACACGCACAGGAAGCCTGGTGCGGGGAGCTGCTACCGGAGGGCTGGGGTGTGGAGGTGGTACTGGAAAAACCGGACCGTGCAGGCGCACTGGAGCTCTTGAGCACCGAGCCTGCCCAACCTTACCTGGTTGAATGCTCACGGTCGCCCTGCCAGTGCGGCGAGGTGGAATAGCCCGCACTGGGCTATGCAGGCGAACCGGAGACACCGAGCGCAAGGCTGGTGCCATGTAAGCCGGCCCAAGGAGACGCACTGGGGACCAGCTGCGTAGAGCCGGCTTCATGGCATTAGGCTCGACGCTCAATCTAGCCCGGCAGACACGCGGAGCTGGAATATACCGCACCGGGCTATGCACCCGCACTGGAGACACCGTGCGCACCACTGCATAACACGGTGCCTGTCCGGTCTCTCTAGCCCCCCGGTAAGCACAGGGAGTCTGCTCAGGTCTCCTACCTGGCATAGCCATACTCCCTGTTAGCCCCCCCCCAAGAAATTTTTGGGGCTGCCTCTCAGGCTTCCATCCGCGTCGCCGTGCTGCCTTCTCATACCAGCGCCTCTCTGCTTTCACCGCCTCCATTCTACGGTAACCTTCCTCGCACTGCTCCAGCGAATCCCAGGCGGGCTCCGGCACTCTCCCTGGGTCGGCCGCCCACCTGTCGATCTCCTCCCAAGTAGTATACTCCATACTGTACTCCTCCTTGGGCTGTTCCTGTTGTTTCTTCTCCCGCTGCACCTTAGTGCGGCTACACTCCCCTGGTTTAGCCCAGGGTCCTCTCCCGTCGAGGATTTCCTCCCATGTCCAGAAATCCTTATTGCGCTTCTCCTCGCGCTGCTCCTGCCTGTTGACACGCTGCTTGGTCCGTTGGGGGTGGGTGATTCTGTAACGGCTTTCTTCTATCTCCTCTTCTGATGAAGAGGTAGAACAAGGATCGGACCAAAATGCAGCGTGTAGATTGCGATCCATGTTTTAATGAACAAATGTAAAACACGAATCAATACAAATACTACAAAATAAAGAACGTAATGAACGTAACGAAAACCTAAACAGCCTATCTGGTGAAAACACATAGACAGGAACAATCACCCACAAACACACAGTGAAACCCAGGCTACCTAAATATGGTTCCCAATCAGAGACAATGACGAACACCTGCCTCTGACTGAGAACCATATCAGGCTGAACATAGAAATAGACAAACAAGACATGAAACATAGAATACCCACTCAGATCACACCCTGACCAATCAAAACATAGAAAATACAAAGTAAACTATGGTCAGGGCGTGACAATCTCTCTCTTTATCTCTCTCTCTCTCTGTCTTTAAATCAAATTAAATTCAAAGGGTTTATTGGCTTGGGAAACATGCTTATATTGTAACAGCAGAGATACTGTCTGTCTGTCTGTCTGTCTGTCTGTCTGTCTCTCTCGCTCTCTCTCTCTAAGGGCTTTATTGGCATGGGAAACATGCTTACATTGCCAAAGCAGAGAGTCTGTCTGTCTGTCTGTCTGTCTGTCTGTCTCTCTCGCTCTCTCTCTCTCTCTCTCTCTCTCTAAGGGCTTTATTGGCATGGGAAACATGCTTACATTGTAACAGCAGAAATACTGTCTGTCTATCTGTCTGTCTGTCTGTCTGTCTCTCTCGCTCTCTCGCTCTCTCTCTCTCTAAGGGCTTTATTGGCATGGGAAACATGCTTACATTGCCAAAGCAGAGAGTCTGTCTGTCTGTCTGTCTGTCTGTCTGTCTCTCTCTCTCTCTCAATTCAATTCAATTCAATTCAAGGGCTTTATTGGCATGGGAAACATGTGTTAACATTGCCAAAGCAAGTGAGGTAGACAACATACAAAGTGAATATATGAAGTGAAAAACAACAAAAATTAACAGTAAACATTACACATACAGAGGTTTCAAAACAGTAAAGACATTACAAATGTCATATTATATATATATATACAGTGTTTTAACAATGTACAAATGGTTAAAGGACACAAGATAAAATAAATAAGCATAAATATGGGTTGTATTTACAATGGTGTGTGTTCTTCACTGGTTGCCCTTTTCTCGTGGCAACAGGTCACAAATCTTGCTGCTGTGATGGCACACTGTGGAATTTCACCCAGTAGATATGGGAGTTTTTCAAATTTGGATTTGTTTTCGAATTCTTTGTGGATCTGTGTAATCTGAGGGAAATATGTCTCTCTAATATGGTCATACATTGGGCAGGAGGTTAGGAAGTGCAGCTCAGTTTCCACCTCATTTTGTGGGCAGTGAGCACATAGCCTGTCTTCTCTTGTGAGCCATGTCTGCCTACGGCGGCCTTTCTCAATAGCAAGGCTATGCTCACTGAGTCTGTACATAGTCAAAGCTTTCCTTAATTTTGGGTCAGTCACAGTGGTCAGGTATTCTGCCGCTGTGTACTCTCTGTTTAGGGCCAAATAGCATTCTAGTTTGCTCTGTTTTTTTGTTAATTCTTTCCAATGTGTCAAGTAATTATCTTTTTGTTTTCTCATGATTTGGTTGGGTCTAATTGTGTTGTTGGTCCTGGGGCTCTTTAGGGTGTGTTTGTGTTTGTGAACAGAGCCCCAGGACCAGCTTGCTTAGGGGACTCTTCTCCAGGTTCATCTCTCTGTAGGTGATGGCTTTGTTATGGAAGGTTTGTGAATCACTTCCTTTTAGGTGGTTGTAGAATTTAACGGCTCTTTTCTGGATTTTGATAATTAGTGGGTATCGGCCTAATTCTGCTCTGCATGCATTATTTGGTGTCCTACATTGTACACGGAGGATATTTTTGCAGAATTCTGCGTGCAGAGTCTCAATTTGGTGTTTGTCCCATTTTGTGAAGTCTTGGTTGGTGAGCGGATCGCAGACCTCACAACCATAAAGGGCAATGGGCTCTATGACTGATTATCTCTCTCTCTCTCTCTCTCTCTCTCTCTCTCCAATTTAAGGGCTTTATTGGCATAGGAAACATATGTTAACATTGCCCAAGCAAGTGAAGTAGATAATAAACAAAAGTTAAATAAACAATCAAATTAAGTCTCTCTTTCTTTCTCTCTGCATGTTGAGTATAGTAATGGTGGTGTAGGGGGTGGGTATCTTACACATCCTGATAATTTCTCTGTAGTGACCTCAGTGTCTCCAGGTCTATACTATATGTGCTGCAGAGTGAAACTGGTTCAAACCGGCCTGAGGTTAGACTTCTAAACCACCAGAGAACTCAGCTATCTGTGGTGACTGAAGTGTTGAAACTGTCAACTTCTCTGTTCTGAAGTTACCATGTTTGTTTCAGCAGAGGAGGAACACAATGTTGAGATGATGACAATATAGTTAAAGTATACATCAATATATTTTATAACTTTTTTCTGACATTTAATTGATCCAAATACAGTCTTTGTAAGTTATAAACTCAACAGATGAGTTTCTGAACAGAAGAAACATCCCTCCTCTACAACCCAACTCCCCCTTAATGAATGACGTCATCACTTAACAGACAAGCTACTGAGATCTCAGTAAACCAACAGAACGACCTCCACATCGCCCCCTACAGAATGTTATCAGTACTGATGAATAAATCTACTATAATCTCCACCACCAGTCGTCTCTCTATTGATCCTGGGGGACGAGGTTACAGTCTAATAAACTACATGTTTCAACTCGGTCAATTCAGGAAGTGAAGTGACATTCCATTCATGGGTTGAAAAGTCCACATGGAAAATGATGGTCATCAAGGATAAATTGAATTGCAATTCATTGTCTGTGTTGAAATGGAATTGAATTAAACAATTGTTTGTTTCAGCAGAGGAGGAACACATTGTTGAGATGATGACAATATAGTTTAAGTGTGTCACGGCTGTTGAAAGAACTGGACCAAGGTGCAGCGTGGTCAGCGTACATATTCCTGTTTATTTAGGATGACGCCGACAAAAACAATAAACAATACAAAAACAACCGTGAAGCTTAAGGCAATAGTGCCAACAAACAAAGACAACTTCCCACACAGAAAGGAGGGGAAAAGGGCTACCTAAGTATGGTTCCCAATCAGAGACAACGATAGACAGCTGTCCCTGGTTGAGAACCACACCTGGTCAAAATATAGAAACCCAAAATCATAGAAAACGAAACCTAGAATGCACTTCCCAAATCACACCTTGACCAAACCAAATAGAGACATTAAAAGGCTCTCTACGTGACAAAGTACACATCAATATATTGTATTACATTGATCCATGTGTTTACAGTGATTGAGAAAGGATGGTGCAGAATTGATTTCCAAAAGTAGAAATGGTTACAAAGAATAACATTTTACTAACACTCTCCTGTCTCTGTGTCAATGTAATGGTGTCACCATTTCAGTTTGGGTCTGTTGTGTTGAGGGTTTGGGAGGTGGAGTCTTGGGTTGTTGTGTTGAGGGTTTGGTAGGTGGAGTCTTGGGTTGCTGTGTTGAGGGTTTGGTAGGTTGGGTCTTGGGTTGTTGTATTGAGGGTTTGGGAGGTGGAGTCTTGGGTTGTTGTGTTGGGGGTTTGGTAGGTGGAGTTTTTGGTTGTTGTGTTGAGGGTTTGGTAGGTGGAGTCTTGGGTTGTTTTGTAGGTGGAGTCTTGGGTTGTTGCATTGAGGGTTTGGTAGGTAGAGTCTTGCATTGCTGTGTTGAGGGTTTGGTAGGTGGAGTCTTGGGTTGTTGTGTTGAGGGTTTGGTAGGTGGAGTCTTGGGTTGCTGTGTTGAGGGTTTGGTAGGAGGAGTCTTGGGTTGTTGTGTTGAGGGTTTGGTAGGTGGAGTCTTGGGTTGTTGTGTTGGGGGTTTGGTATGTGGTGTCTTGTGTTGCTGTGTTGAGGGTTTGGTAGGTGGAGTCTTGGGTTGTTGTGTTGAGGGATTGGTAGGTGGGGTCTTGGGTTGTTGTATTGAGGGTTTGGGAGGTGGAGTCTTGGGTTGTTGTGTTGGGCGGTTGGTATGTGGAGTCTTGTGTTGCTGTGTTGAGGGATTGGTAGGTGGGGTCTTGGGTTGTTGTATTGAGGGTTTGGGAGGTGGAGTCTTGGGTTGTTGTGTTGGGCGGTTGGTATGTGGAGTCTTGTGTTGCTGTGTTGGGGGTTTGGTAGGTGGAGTCTTGGGTTGTTGTATTGAGGATTTGGGAGGTGGAGTCTTGGGTTGTTGTGTTGAGGGTTTGGTAGGTTGAGTCTTGGGTTGGTTTGTTGAATGTTTGGTTGGTGGAGTCTTGCGTTGCTATTTTGGGGGTTTGGTATGTGGTGTCTTGGGTTGTTGTGTTGAGGGTTTGGTAGGGGGAGTCTTGGGTTGTTGTATTGAGGGTTTGGTAGTTGGATTCTTAGGTTGTTGTGTTGAGGGTTTGGTAGGTGGTGTCTTTGGTTGTTTTGTAGATGGAGTCTTGGGTTGTTGTATTGAGGGTTTGGTAGGTAGAGTCTTGGGTTGCTGTGTTGAGGGTTTTTTAGGTGGAGTCTTGGGTTGTTGTGTTGGGGGTTTGGTAGGTGGAGTCTTGGGCTGTTGTATTGAGGGTTTGGTAGGTGGAGTCTTTGGTTGTTGTGTTGAGGGTTTGGTAGGTAGAGTCTTGGGTTGTTGTGTTAAATGTTTGGTTGGTGGAGTCTTGGGTTGTTGTGTCGAGGGTTTGGTAGGTGGAGTCTTTGGTTGTTGTGTTGAGGGTTTGGTAGGTGGAGTCTTGGGTTGTTGTGCTGGGGGTTTGGTATGGGGAGTCTTGGGTTGTTGTATTGAGGGTTTGGTAGGTAGAGTCTTGGGTTGCTGTGTTGAGGGTTTGGTAGGTGGAGTCTTGGGTTGTTGTGTTGAGGGTTTGGTAGGTGTAGTCTTAGGCTGTTGTATTGAGGGTTTGGTAGGTGGAGTCTTTGGTTGTTGTGTTGAGGGTTTGGTAGGTGGAGTCTTGGGTTGTTTTGTAGCTGGAGTCTTGGGTTGTTGCATTGAGGGTTTGGTAGGTGGAGTCTTGGGTTGTTGTGTTGAGGGATTGTTAGGTGGAGTCTTGGGTTGTTGTGTTGGGGGTTTGGTAGTTTGAGTCTTGGGTTGTTGTGTTGAATGTTTGGTTGGTGGAGTCTTTGGTTCTTGTGTCGAGGGTTTGGTAGGTGGAGTCTTGGGTTGTTGTGTTGGGGGTTTGGTATGTGGTGTCTTGTGTTGCTGTGTTGAGGGTTTGGTAGGTGGAGTCTTGGGTTGTTGTGTTGAGGGTTTGGTAGGTGGGGTCTTGGGTTGTTGTATTGAGGGTTTGGGAGAGGTGGAGTGTTGGGTTGTTGTGTTGGGGGTTTGGTATGTGGAGTCTTGTGTTGTTGTGTAGAGGGTTTGGTAGGGGGAGTCTTGGGTTGTTGTATTGAGGATTTGGTAGGTGGAGTCTTCGGTTGTTGTGTTGAGGGTTTGGTAGGTGGTGTCTTTGGTTGTTTTGTAGGTGGAGTCTTGGGTTGCTGTGTTGAGGGTTTGGTAGGTGGAGTCTTGGGTTGTTGTGTTGAGGTTTTGGTAGGTGGAGTCTTGGGTTGTTGTGTTGAGGGTTTGGTAGGTAGCGTCTTGGGTTGTTGTGTTGAGGGTTTGGTAGTTTGAGTCTTGGGTTGTTGTGTTGAATGTTTAGTTGGTGGAGTCTTGGTTTGTTGTGTCGAGGGTTTGGTAGGTGGAGTCTTTGGTTGTTGTGTTGAGGGTTTGGTAGGTGGAGTCTTGGGTTGTTGTGTTGAGGGTTTGGCAGGTGGAGTCTTGGGTTGTTTTGTAGGTGGAGTCTTGGGTTGTTATATTGACGGTTTGGTAGGTGGAGTCTTGGGTTGTTGTGTTGAGGGTTTGGTAGGTGGAGTCTTGGGTTGTTGTGTCGAGGGTTTGGTAGGTGGAGTCTTGGGTTGTTGTGTTGAGGGTTTGGTAGGTGGAGTCTTGGGTTGTTGTGTCGAGGGTTTGGTAGGTGGAGTCTTGGGTTGTTGTGTTGAGGGTTTGGTAGGGGGAGTCTTGGGTTGTTGTATTGAGGGTTTGGTAGGTGGAGTCTTGGGTTGTTGTGTTGAGGGTTTGGTAGGTGGTGTCTTGGGTAGTTTTGTAGGTGTAGTCTTGGGTTGTTGTATTATGGATTTGGTAGGTGGAGTCTTGGGTTGTTGTGTTGAGGGTTTGGTAGGGGGAGTCTTGGGTTGTTGTATTGAGTGTTTGGTAGGTGGAGTCTTGGGTTGTTGTGTTGAGGGTTTGGTAGGTGGAGTCTTGGGTTGCTGTGTTGACGGTTTGGTAGGTGAAGACTTGGGTTGTTGTGTTGAGGGTTTGGTAGGTGGGGTCTTGGGATGCTATGTTGAGGGTTTGGTAGGTGGAGTCTTGGGGTGTTGTGTTGAGGGTTTGGTAGGTGGAGTCTTGGGTTGTTGTGTCGAGGGTTTGTAGGTGGAGTCTTTGGTTGTTTCGTTGAGGGTTTGATAGGTGGAGTCTTGGGTTGTTGTGTTGAGGGTTTGGGAGGTGGAGTCTTGGGTTGCTGTGTTGAGGGTTTGGTAGGAGGAGTCTTGGGTTGTTGTGTTGAGGGTTTGGTAGGTGGAGTCTTGGGTTGTTGTCTTGGGGGTTTGGTATGTGGTGTCTTGTGTTGCTGTGTTGAGGGTTTGGTAGGTGGAGTCTTGGGTTGTTGTGTTGAGGGATTGGTAGGTGGGGTCTTGGGTTGTTGTATTGAGGGTTTGGGAGGTGGAGTCTTGGGTTGTTTTGTAGGTGGAGTCTTGGGTTGTTGCATTGAGGGTTTGGTAGGTGTAGTCTTGGGTTGTTGTGTTGAGGGTTTGGTAGGTTGAGTCTTTGGTTTGTGTGTTGAGGGTTTGGTAGGTGGAGTCTTGGGTTGTGTGTTGAGGGTTTGGTAGGTGGAGTCTTGGGTTGTTGTGTTGGGGGTTTGGTATGGGGAGCCTTGGGTTGTTGTATTGAGGGTTTGTAGGTGGAGTCTTAAGTGGTTGTGTTGAGGGTTTGGTAGGTGGTGTCTTGGGTTGTTGTGTTGAGGGTTCGGTAGGTGGGGTCTTGGGTTGTTGTGTTGAGGGTTTGGTAGGTAGAGTCTTGGGTTGTTGTGTTGAGGGTTTGGGAGGTGGAGTCTTGGGTTGTTGTGTTGAGGGTTTGGTAGGTTGAGTCTTGGGTTGGTTTGTTGAATGTTTGGTTGGTGGAGTCTTGGGTTGCTGTGTTGGGGGTTTGGTATGTGGTGTCTTGTGTTGCTGTGTTGAGGGTTTGGTAGGTGTAGTCTTGGGTTGTTGTGTTGAGGGTTTGGTAGGTGGGGTCTTGGGTTGTTGTATTGAGGGTTTGGGAGGTGGAGTCTTGGGTTGTTGTGTTGGGGGGTTGGTATGTGGAGTCTTGTGTTGCTGTGTTGAGGGTTTGGTAGGTGGAGTCTTGGGTTGTTGTATTGAGGATTTGGGAGGTGGAGTCTTGGGTTGTTGTATTGAGGATTTGGTAGGTGGAGTCTTCGGTTGTTGTGTTGAGGGTTTGGTAGGTGGTGTCTTTGGTTGTTTTGTAGTTGGAGTCTTGGGTTGCTGTGTTGAGGGTTTGGTAGGTGGAGTCTTGGGTTGTTGTGTTGAGGGTTTGGTAGGTGGAGTCTTGGGTTGTTGTGTTGAGGGTTTGGTAGGTAGCGTCTTGGGTTGTTGTGTTGAGTGTTTGGTAGTTTGAGTCTTGGGTTGTTGTGTTGAATGTTTAGTTGGTGGAGTCTTGGTTTGTTGTGTCGAGGGTTTGGTAGGTGGAGTCTTTGGTTGTTGTGTTGAGGGTTTGGTAGGTGGAGTCTTGGGTTGTTGTGTTGAGGGTTTGGCAGGTGGAGTCTTGGGTTGTTTTGTAGGTGGAGTCTTGGGTTGTTATATTGACGGTTTGGTAGGTGTAGTCTTGGGTTGTTGTGTTGAGGGTTTGGTAGGTGGAGTCTTGGGTTGTTGTGTCGAGGGTTTGGTAGGTGGAGTCTTGGGTTGTTGTGTTGAGGGTTTGGTAGGGGGAGTCTTGGGTTGTTGTATTGAGGGTTTGGTAGGTGGAGTCTTGGGTTGTTGTGTTGAGGGTTTGGTAGGTGGTGTCTTGGGTAGTTTTGTAGGTGTAGTCTTGGGTTGTTGTATTATGGATTTGGTAGGTGGAGTCTTGGGTTGTTGTGTTGAGGGTTTGGTAGGGGGAGTCTTTGGTTGTTGTATTGAGTGTTTGGTAGGTGGAGTCTTGGGTTGTTGTGTTGAGGGTTTGGTAGGTGGAGTCTTGGGTTGCTGTGTTGACGGTTTGGTAGGTGAAGACTTGGGTTGTTGTGTTGAGGGTTTGGTAGGTGGGGTCTTGGGATGCTATGTTGAGGGTTTGGTAGGTGGAGTCTTGGGTTGTTGTGTCGAGGGTTTGGTATGGGGAGCCTTGGGTTGTTGTATTGAGGGTTTGTAGGTGGAGTCTTAAGTGGTTGTATTGAGGGTTTGGTAGGTGGTGTCTTGGGTTGTTGTGTTGAGGGTTCGGTAGGTGGGGTCTTTGGTTCTTGTGTCGAGGGTTTGGTAGGTGGAGTCTTGGGTTGCTGTGTTGAGGGTTTGGTAGGTGGAGTCTTGGGTTGTTGTGTTGAGGGTTTGGTAGGTGGAGTCTTGGGTTGTTGTGTTGGGGGTTTGGTATGTGGTGTCTTGTGTTGCTGTGTTGAGGGTTTGGTAGGTGGAGTCTTGGGTTGTTGTGTTGAGGGTTTGGTAGGTGGGGTCTTGGGTTGTTGTATTGAGGGTTTGGGAGAGGTGGAGTGTTGGGTTGTTGTGTTGGGGGTTTGGTATGTGGAGTCTTGTGTTGTTGTGTAGAGGGTTTGGTAGGGGGAGTCTTGGGTTGTTGTATTGAGGATTTGGTAGGTGGAGTCTTCGGTTGTTGTGTTGAGGGTTTGGTAGGTGGTGTCTTTGGTTGTTTTGTAGGTGGAGTCTTGGGTTGCTGTGTTGAGGGTTTGGTAGGTGGAGTCTTGGGTTGTTGTGTTGAGGTTTTGGTAGGTGGAGTCTTGGGTTGTTGTGTTGAGGGTTTGGTAGGTAGCGTCTTGGGTTGTTGTGTTGAGTGTTTGGTAGTTTGAGTCTTGGGTTGTTGTGTTGAATGTTTAGTTGGTGGAGTCTTGGTTTGTTGTGTCGAGGGTTTGGTAGGTGGAATCTTTGGTTGTTGTGTTGAGGGTTTGGTAGGTGGAGTCTTGGGTTGTTGTGTTGAGGGTTTGGCAGGTGGAGTCTTGGGTTGTTTTGTAGGTGGAGTCTTGGGTTGTTATATTGACGGTTTGGTAGGTGGAGTCTTGGGTTGTTGTGTTGAGGGTTTGGTAGGTGGAGTCTTGGGTTGTTGTGTCGAGGGTTTGGTAGGTGGAGTCTTGGGTTGTTGTGTTGAGGGTTTGGTAGGTGGAGTCTTGGGTTGTTGTGTCGAGGGTTTGGTAGGTGGAGTCTTGGGTTGTTGTGTTGAGGGTTTGGTAGGGGGAGTCTTGGGTTGTTGTATTGAGGGTTTGGTAGGTGGAGTCTTGGGTTGTTGTGTTGAGGGTTTGGTAGGTGGTGTCTTGGGTAGTTTTGTAGGTGTAGTCTTGGGTTGTTGTATTATGGATTTGGTAGGTGGAGTCTTGGGTTGTTGTGTTGAGGGTTTGGTAGGGGGAGTCTTGGGTTGTTGTATTGAGTGTTTGGTAGGTGGAGTCTTGGGTTGTTGTGTTGAGGGTTTGGTAGGTGGAGTCATGGGTTGCTGTGTTGACGGTTTGGTAGGTGAAGACTTGGGTTGTTGTGTTGAGGGTTTGGTAGGTGGGGTCTTGGGATGCTATGTTGAGGGTTTGGTAGGTGGAGTCTTGGGGTGTTGTGTTGAGGGTTTGGTAGGTGGAGTCTTGGGTTGTTGTGTCGAGGGTTTGTAGGTGGAGTCTTTGGTTGTTTCGTTGAGGGTTTGATAGGTGGAGTCTTGGGTTGTTGTGTTGAGGGTTTGGGAGGTGGAGTCTTGGGTTGCTGTGTTGAGGGTTTGGTAGGAGGAGTCTTGGGTTGTTGTGTTGAGGGTTTGGTAGGTGGAGTCTTGGGTTGTTGTGTTGGGGGTTTGGTATGTGGTGTCTTGTGTTGCTGTGTTGAGGGTTTGGTAGGTGGAGTCTTGGGTTGTTGTGTTGAGGGATTGGTAGGTGGGGTCTTGGGTTGTTGTATTGAGGGTTTGGGAGGTGGAGTCTTGGGTTGTTTTGTAGGTGGAGTCTTGGGTTGTTGCATTGAGGGTTTGGTAGGTGTAGTCTTGGGTTGTTGTGTTGAGGGTTTGGTAGGTTGAGTCTTGGGTTGTTGTGTTGAATGTTTGGTTCGTTGAGTCTTGGGTTGTTGTTTCGAGGGTTTGGTAGGTGGAGTCTTTGGTTTGTGTGTTGAGGGTTTGGTAGGTGGAGTCTTGGGTTGTTGTGTTGGCGGTTTGGTATGGGGAGCCTTGGGTTGTTGTATTGAGGGTTTGTAGGTGGAGTCTTAAGTGGTTGTGTTGAGGGTTTGGTAGGTGGTGTCTTGGGTTGTTGTGTTGAGGGTTCGGTAGGTGGGGTCTTGGGTTGTTGTGTTGAGGGTTTGGTAGGTAGAGTCTTGGGTTGTTGTGTTGAGGGTTTGGGAGGTGGAGTCTTGGGTTGTTGTGTTGAGGGTTTGGTAGGTGGTGTCTTGGGTAGTTTTGTAGGTGTAGTCTTGGGTTGTTGTATTATGGATTTGGTAGGTGGAGTCTTGGGTTGTTGTGTTGAGGGTTTGGTAGGGGGAGTCTTGGGTTGTTGTATTGAGTGTTTGGTAGGTGGAGTCTTGGGTTGTTGTGTTGAGGGTTTGGTAGGTGGAGTCTTGGGTTGCTGTGTTGACGGTTTGGTAGGTGAAGACTTGGGTTGTTGTGTTGAGGGTTTGGTAGGTGGGGTCTTGGGATGCTATGTTGAGGGTTTGGTAGGTGGAGTCTTGGGGTGTTGTGTTGAGGGTTTGGTAGGTGGAGTCTTGGGTTGTTGTGTCGAGGGTTTGTAGGTGGAGTCTTTGGTTGTTTCGTTGAGGGTTTGATAGGTGGAGTCTTGGGTTGTTGTGTTGAGGGTTTGGGAGGTGGAGTCTTGGGTTGCTGTGTTGAGGGTTTGGTAGGAGGAGTCTTGGGTTGTTGTGTTGAGGGTTTGGTAGGTGGAGTCTTGGGTTGTTGTGTTGGGGGTTTGGTATGTGGTGTCTTGTGTTGCTGTGTTGAGGGTTTGGTAGGTGGAGTCTTGGGTTGTTGTGTTGAGGGATTGGTAGGTGGGGTCTTGGGTTGTTGTATTGAGGGTTTGGGAGGTGGAGTCTTGGGTTGTTTTGTAGGTGGAGTCTTGGGTTGTTGCATTGAGGGTTTGGTAGGTGTAGTCTTGGGTTGTTGTGTTGAGGGTTTGGTAGGTTGAGTCTTGGGTTGTTGTGTTGAATGTTTGGTTCGTTGAGTCTTGGGTTGTTGTGTCGAGGGTTTGGTAGGTGGAGTCTTTGGTTTGTGTGTTGAGGGTTTGGTAGGTGGAGTCTTGGGTTGTTGTGTTGGGGGTTTGGTATGGGGAGCCTTGGGTTGTTGTATTGAGGGTTTGTAGGTGGAGTCTTAAGTGGTTGTGTTGAGGGTTTGGTAGGTGGTGTCTTGGGTTGTTGTGTTGAGGGTTCGGTAGGTGGGGTCTTGGGTTGTTGTGTTGAGGGTTTGGTAGGTAGAGTCTTGGGTTGGTTTGTTGAATGTTTGGTTGGTGGAGTCTTGGGTTGCTGTGTTGGGGGTTTGGTATGTGGTGTCTTGTGTTGCTGTGTTGAGGGTTTGGTAGGTGTAGTCTTGGGTTGTTGTGTTGAGGGTTTGGTAGGTGGGGTCTTGGGATGCTATGTTGAGGGTTTGGTAGGTGGAGTCTTGGGGTGTTGTGTTGAGGGTTTGGTAGGTGGAGTCTTGGGTTGTTGTGTCGAGGGTTTGTAGGTGGAGTCTTTGGTTGTTTCGTTGAGGGTTTGATAGGTGGAGTCTTGGGTTGTTGTGTTGAGGGTTTGGGAGGTGGAGTCTTGGGTTGCTGTGTTGAGGGTTTGGTAGGAGGAGTCTTGGGTTGTTGTGTTGAGGGTTTGGTAGGTGGAGTCTTGGGTTGTTGTGTTGGGGGTTTGGTATGTGGTGTCTTGTGTTGCTGTGTTGAGGGTTTGGTAGGTGGAGTCTTGGGTTGTTGTGTTGAGGGATTGGTAGGTGGGGTCTTGGGTTGTTGTATTGAGGGTTTGGGAGGTGGAGTCTTGGGTTGTTTTGTAGGTGGAGTCTTGGGTTGTTGCATTGAGGGTTTGGTAGGTGTAGTCTTGGGTTGTTGTGTTGAGGGTTTGGTAGGTTGAGTCTTGGGTTGTTGTGTTGAATGTTTGGTTCGTTGAGTCTTGGGTTGTTGTTTCGAGGGTTTGGTAGGTGGAGTCTTTGGTTTGTGTGTTGAGGGTTTGGTAGGTGGAGTCTTGGGTTGTTGTGTTGGCGGTTTGGTATGGGGAGCCTTGGGTTGTTGTATTGAGGGTTTGTAGGTGGAGTCTTAAGTGGTTGTGTTGAGGGTTTGGTAGGTGGTGTCTTGGGTTGTTGTGTTGAGGGTTCGGTAGGTGGGGTCTTGGGTTGTTGTGTTGAGGGTTTGGTAGGTAGAGTCTTGGGTTGTTGTGTTGAGGGTTTGGGAGGTGGAGTCTTGGGTTGTTGTGTTGAGGGTTTGGTAGGTGGTGTCTTGGGTAGTTTTGTAGGTGTAGTCTTGGGTTGTTGTATTATGGATTTGGTAGGTGGAGTCTTGGGTTGTTGTGTTGAGGGTTTGGTAGGGGGAGTCTTGGGTTGTTGTATTGAGTGTTTGGTAGGTGGAGTCTTGGGTTGTTGTGTTGAGGGTTTGGTAGGTGGAGTCTTGGGTTGCTGTGTTGACGGTTTGGTAGGTGAAGACTTGGGTTGTTGTGTTGAGGGTTTGGTAGGTGGGGTCTTGGGATGCTATGTTGAGGGTTTGGTAGGTGGAGTCTTGGGGTGTTGTGTTGAGGGTTTGGTAGGTGGAGTCTTGGGTTGTTGTGTCGAGGGTTTGTAGGTGGAGTCTTTGGTTGTTTCGTTGAGGGTTTGATAGGTGGAGTCTTGGGTTGTTGTGTTGAGGGTTTGGGAGGTGGAGTCTTGGGTTGCTGTGTTGAGGGTTTGGTAGGAGGAGTCTTGGGTTGTTGTGTTGAGGGTTTGGTAGGTGGAGTCTTGGGTTGTTGTGTTGGGGGTTTGGTATGTGGTGTCTTGTGTTGCTGTGTTGAGGGTTTGGTAGGTGGAGTCTTGGGTTGTTGTGTTGAGGGATTGGTAGGTGGGGTCTTGGGTTGTTGTATTGAGGGTTTGGGAGGTGGAGTCTTGGGTTGTTTTGTAGGTGGAGTCTTGGGTTGTTGCATTGAGGGTTTGGTAGGTGTAGTCTTGGGTTGTTGTGTTGAGGGTTTGGTAGGTTGAGTCTTGGGTTGTTGTGTTGAATGTTTGGTTCGTTGAGTCTTGGGTTGTTGTGTCGAGGGTTTGGTAGGTGGAGTCTTTGGTTTGTGTGTTGAGGGTTTGGTAGGTGGAGTCTTGGGTTGTTGTGTTGGGGGTTTGGTATGGGGAGCCTTGGGTTGTTGTATTGAGGGTTTGTAGGTGGAGTCTTAAGTGGTTGTGTTGAGGGTTTGGTAGGTGGTGTCTTGGGTTGTTGTGTTGAGGGTTCGGTAGGTGGGGTCTTGGGTTGTTGTGTTGAGGGTTTGGTAGGTAGAGTCTTGGGTTGGTTTGTTGAATGTTTGGTTGGTGGAGTCTTGGGTTGCTGTGTTGGGGGTTTGGTATGTGGTGTCTTGTGTTGCTGTGTTGAGGGTTTGGTAGGTGTAGTCTTGGGTTGTTGTGTTGAGGGTTTGGTAGGTGGGGTCTTGGGTTGTTGTATTGAGGGTTTGGGAGGTGGAGTCTTGGGTTGTTGTGTTGGGGGGTTGGTATGTGGAGTCTTGTGTTGCTGTGTTGAGGGTTTGGTAGGTGGAGTCTTGGGTTGTTGTATTGAGGATTTGGGAGGTGGAGTCTTGGGTTGTTGTTTTGAGGGTTTGGTAGGTTGAGTCTTGGGTTGGTTTGTTGAATGTTTGGTAGGGGGAGTCTTGGGTTGTTGTATTGAGGATTTGGTAGGTGGAGTCTTCGGTTGTTTTGTTGAGGGTTTGGTAGGTGGTGTCTTTGGTTGTTTTGTAGTTGGAGTCTTGGGTTGCTGTGTTGAGGGTTTGGTAGGTGGAGTCTTGGGTTGTTGTGTTGAGGGTTTGGTAGGTGGAGTCTTGGGTTGTTGTGTTGAGGATTTGGTAGGTAGCGTCTTGGGTTGTTGTGTTGAGTGTTTGGTAGTTTGAGTCTTGGGTTGTTGTGTTGAATGTTTAGTTGGTGGAGTCTTGGTTTGTTGTGTCGAGGGTTTGGTAGGTGGAGTCTTTGGTTGTTGTGTTGAGGGTTTGGTAGGTGGAGTCTTGGGTTGTTGTGTTGAGGGTTTGGCAGGTGGAGTCTTGGGTTGTTTTGTAGGTGGAGTCTTGGGTTGTTATATTGACGGTTTGGTAGGTGTAGTCTTGGGTTGTTGTGTTGAGGGTTTGGTAGGTGGAGTCTTGGGTTGTTGTGTCGAGGGTTTGGTAGGTGGAGTCTTGGGTTGTTGTGTTGAGGGTTTGGTAGGGGGAGTCTTGGGTTGTTGTATTGAGGGTTTGGTAGGTGGAGTCTTGGGTTGTTGTGTTGAGGGTTTGGTAGGTGGTGTCTTGGGTAGTTTTGTAGGTGTAGTCTTGGGTTGTTGTATTATGGATTTGGTAGGTGGAGTCTTGGGTTGTTGTGTTGAGGGTTTGGTAGGGGGAGTCTTGGGTTGTTGTATTGAGTGTTTGGTAGGTGGAGTCTTGGGTTGTTGTGTTGAGGGTTTGGTAGGTGGAGTCTTGGGTTGCTGTGTTGACGGTTTGGTAGGTGAAGACTTGGGTTGTTGTGTTGAGGGTTTGGTAGGTGGGGTCTTGGGATGCTATGTTGAGGGTTTGGTAGGTGGAGTCTTGGGTTGTTGTGTCGAGGGTTTGGTATGGGGAGCCTTGGGTTGTTGTATTGAGGGTTTGTAGGTGGAGTCTTAAGTGGTTGTATTGAGGGTTTGGTAGGTGGTGTCTTGGGTTGTTGTGTTGAGGGTTCGGTAGGTGGGGTCTTTGGTTCTTGTGTCGAGGGTTTGGTAGGTGGAGTCTTGGGTTGCTGTGTTGAGGGTTTGGTAGGTGGAGTCTTGGGTTGTTGTGTTGAGGGTTTGGTAGGTGGAGTCTTGGGTTGTTGTGTTGGGGGTTTGGTATGTGGTGTCTTGTGTTGCTGTGTTGAGGGTTTGGTAGGTGGAGTCTTGGGTTGTTGTGTTGAGGGTTTGGTAGGTGGGGTCTTGGGTTGTTGTATTGAGGGTTTGGGAGAGGTGGAGTGTTGGGTTGTTGTGTTGGGGGTTTGGTATGTGGAGTCTTGTGTTGTTGTGTAGAGGGTTTGGTAGGGGGAGTCTTGGGTTGTTGTATTGAGGATTTGGTAGGTGGAGTCTTCGGTTGTTGTGTTGAGGGTTTGGTAGGTGGTGTCTTTGGTTGTTTTGTAGGTGGAGTCTTGGGTTGCTGTGTTGAGGGTTTGGTAGGTGGAGTCTTGGGTTGTTGTGTTGAGGTTTTGGTAGGTGGAGTCTTGGGTTGTTGTGTTGAGGGTTTGGTAGGTAGCGTCTTGGGTTGTTGTGTTGAGTGTTTGGTAGTTTGAGTCTTGGGTTGTTGTGTTGAATGTTTAGTTGGTGGAGTCTTGGTTTGTTGTGTCGAGGGTTTGGTAGGTGGAGTCTTTGGTTGTTGTGTTGAGGGTTTGGTAGGTGGAGTCTTGGGTTGTTGTGTTGAGGGTTTGGCAGGTGGAGTCTTGGGTTGTTTTGTAGGTGGAGTCTTGGGTTGTTATATTGACGGTTTGGTAGGTGGAGTCTCAGGTTGTTGTGTTGAGGGTTTGGTAGGTGGAGTCTTGGGTTGTTGTGTCGAGGGTTTGGTAGGTGGAGTCTTGGGTTGTTGTGTTGAGGGTTTGGTAGGTGGAGTCTTGGGTTGTTGTGTCGAGGGTTTGGTAGGTGGAGTCTTGGGTTGTTGTGTTGAGGGTTTGGTAGGGGGAGTCTTGGGTTGTTGTATTGAGGGTTTGGTAGGTGGAGTCTTGGGTTGTTGTGTTGAGGGTTTGGTAGGTGGTGTCTTGGGTAGTTTTGTAGGTGTAGTCTTGGGTTGTTGTATTATGGATTTGGTAGGTGGAGTCTTGGGTTGTTGTGTTGAGGGTTTGGTAGGGGGAGTCTTGGGTTGTTGTATTGAGTGTTTGGTAGGTGGAGTCTTGGGTTGTTGTGTTGAGGGTTTGGTAGGTGGAGTCTTGGGTTGCTGTGTTGACGGTTTGGTAGGTGAAGACTTGGGTTGTTGTGTCGAGGGTTTGTAGGTGGAGTCTTTGGTTGTTTCGTTGAGGGTTTGATAGGTGGAGTCTTGGGTTGTTGTGTTGAGGGTTTGGGAGGTGGAGTCTTGGGTTGCTGTGTTGAGGGTTTGGTAGGAGGAGTCTTGGGTTGTTGTGTTGAGGGTTTGGTAGGTGGAGTCTTGGGTTGTTGTGTTGGGGGTTTGGTATGTGGTGTCTTGTGTTGCTGTGTTGAGGGTTTGGTAGGTGGAGTCTTGGGTTGTTGTGTTGAGGGATTGGTAGGTGGGGTCTTGGGTTGTTGTATTGAGGGTTTGGGAGGTGGAGTCTTGGGTTGTTTTGTAGGTGGAGTCTTGGGTTGTTGCATTGAGGGTTTGGTAGGTGTAGTCTTGGGTTGTTGTGTTGAGGGTTTGGTAGGTTGAGTCTTGGGTTGTTGTGTTGAATGTTTGGTTCGTTGAGTCTTGGGTTGTTGTGTCGAGGGTTTGGTAGGTGGAGTCTTTGGTTTGTGTGTTGAGGGTTTGGTAGGTGGAGTCTTGGGTTGTTGTGTTGGGGGTTTGGTATGGGGAGCCTTGGGTTGTTGTATTGAGGGTTTGTAGGTGGAGTCTTAAGTGGTTGTGTTGAGGGTTTGGTAGGTGGTGTCTTGGGTTGTTGTGTTGAGGGTTCGGTAGGTGGGGTCTTGGGTTGTTGTGTTGAGGGTTTGGTAGGTAGAGTCTTGGGTTGTTGTGTTGAGGGTTTGGGAGGTGGAGTCTTGGGTTGTTGTGTTGAGGGTTTGGTAGGTGGTGTCTTGGGTAGTTTTGTAGGTGTAGTCTTGGGTTGTTGTATTATGGATTTGGTAGGTGGAGTCTTGGGTTGTTGTGTTGAGGGTTTGGTAGGGGGAGTCTTGGGTTGTTGTATTGAGTGTTTGGTAGGTGGAGTCTTGGGTTGTTGTGTTGAGGGTTTGGTAGGTGGAGTCTTGGGTTGCTGTGTTGACGGTTTGGTAGGTGAAGACTTGGGTTGTTGTGTTGAGGGTTTGGTAGGTGGGGTCTTGGGATGCTATGTTGAGGGTTTGGTAGGTGGAGTCTTGGGGTGTTGTGTTGAGGGTTTGGTAGGTGGAGTCTTGGGTTGTTGTGTCGAGGGTTTGTAGGTGGAGTCTTTGGTTGTTTCGTTGAGGGTTTGATAGGTGGAGTCTTGGGTTGTTGTGTTGAGGGTTTGGGAGGTGGAGTCTTGGGTTGCTGTGTTGAGGGTTTGGTAGGAGGAGTCTTGGGTTGTTGTGTTGAGGGTTTGGTAGGTGGAGTCTTGGGTTGTTGTGTTGGGGGTTTGGTATGTGGTGTCTTGTGTTGCTGTGTTGAGGGTTTGGTAGGTGGAGTCTTGGGTTGTTGTGTTGAGGGATTGGTAGGTGGGGTCTTGGGTTGTTGTATTGAGGGTTTGGGAGGTGGAGTCTTGGGTTGTTTTGTAGGTGGAGTCTTGGGTTGTTGCATTGAGGGTTTGGTAGGTGTAGTCTTGGGTTGTTGTGTTGAGGGTTTGGTAGGTTGAGTCTTGGGTTGTTGTGTTGAATGTTTGGTTCGTTGAGTCTTGGGTTGTTGTGTCGAGGGTTTGGTAGGTGGAGTCTTTGGTTTGTGTGTTGAGGGTTTGGTAGGTGGAGTCTTGGGTTGTTGTGTTGGGGGTTTGGTATGGGGAGCCTTGGGTTGTTGTATTGAGGGTTTGTAGGTGGAGTCTTAAGTGGTTGTGTTGAGGGTTTGGTAGGTGGTGTCTTGGGTTGTTGTGTTGAGGGTTCGGTAGGTGGGGTCTTGGGTTGTTGTGTTGAGGGTTTGGTAGGTAGAGTCTTGGGTTGTTGTGTTGAGGGTTTGGGAGGTGGAGTCTTGGGTTGTTGTGTTGAGGGTTTGGTAGGTTGAGTCTTGGGTTGGTTTGTTGAATGTTTGGTTGGTGGAGTCTTGGGTTGCTGTGTTGGGGGTTTGGTATGTGGTGTCTTGTGTTGCTGTGTTGAGGGTTTGGTAGGTGTAGTCTTGGGTTGTTGTGTTGAGGGTTTGGTAGGTGGGGTCTTGGGTTGTTGTATTGAGGGTTTGGGAGGTGGAGTCTTCGGTTGTTGTGTTGGGGGGTTGGTATGTGGAGTCTTGTGTTGCTGTGTTGAGGGTTTGGTAGGTGGAGTCTTGGGTTGTTGTATTGAGGATTTGGGAGGTGGAGTCTTGGGTTGTTGTTTTGAGGGTTTGGTAGGTTGAGTCTTGGGTTGGTTTGTTGAATGTTTGGTAGGGGGAGTCTTGGGTTGTTGTATTGAGGATTTGGTAGGTGGAGTCTTCGGTTGTTGTGTTGAGGGTTTGGTAGGTGGTGTCTTTGGTTGTTTTGTAGTTGGAGTCTTGGGTTGCTGTGTTGAGGGTTTGGTAGGTGGAGTCTTGGGTTGTTGTGTTGAGGGTTTGGTAGGTGGAGTCTTGGGTTGTTGTGTTGAGGGTTTGGTAGGTAGCGTCTTGGGTTGTTGTGTTGAGTGTTTGGTAGTTTGAGTCTTGGGTTGTTGTGTTGAATGTTTAGTTGGTGGAGTCTTGGTTTGTTGTGTCGAGGGTTTGGTAGGTGGAGTCTTTGGTTGTTGTGTTGAGGGTTTGGTAGGTGGAGTCTTGGGTTGTTGTGTTGAGGGTTTGGCAGGTGGAGTCTTGGGTTGTTTTGTAGGTGGAGTCTTGGGTTGTTATATTGACGGTTTGGTAGGTGTAGTCTTGGGTTGTTGTGTTGAGGGTTTGGTAGGTGGAGTCTTGGGTTGTTGTGTCGAGGGTTTGGTAGGTGGAGTCTTGGGTTGTTGTGTTGAGGGTTTGGTAGGTGGAGTCTTGGGTTGTTGTATTGAGGGTTTGGTAGGTGGAGTCTTGGGTTGTTGTGTTGAGGGTTTGGTAGGTGGTGTCTTGGGTAGTTTTGTAGGTGTAGTCTTGGGTTGTTGTATTATGGATTTGGTAGGTGGAGTCTTGGGTTGTTGTGTTGAGGGTTTGGTAGGGGGAGTCTTGGGTTGTTGTATTGAGTGTTTGGTAGGTGGAGTCTTGGGTTGTTGTGTTGAGGGTTTGGTAGGTGGAGTCTTGGGTTGCTGTGTTGACGGTTTGGTAGGTGAAGACTTGGGTTGTTGTGTTGAGGGTTTGGTAGGTGGGGTCTTGGGATGCTATGTTGAGGGTTTGGTAGGTGGAGTCTTGGGTTGTTGTGTCGAGGGTTTGGTAGGTGGAGTCTTTGGTTGTTTCGTTGAGGGTTTGATAGGTGGAGTCTTGGGTTGTTGTGTTGAGGGTTTGGTAGGTGGAGTCTTGGGTTGCTGTGTTGAGGGTTTGGTAGGAGGAGTCTTGGGTTGTTGTGTTGAGGGTTTGGTAGGTGGAGTCTTGGGTTGTTGTGTTGGGGGTTTGGTATGTGGTGTCTTGTGTTGCTGTGTTGAGGGTTTGGTAGGTGGAGTCTTGGGTTGTTGTGTTGAGGGATTGGTAGGTGGGGTCTTGGGTTGTTGTATTGAGGGTTTGGGAGGTGGAGTCTTGGGTTGTTTTGTAGGTGGAGTCTTGGGTTGTTGCATTGAGGGTTTGGTAGGTGTAGTCTTGGGTTGTTGTGTTGAGGGTTTGGTAGGTTGAGTCTTGGGTTGTTGTGTTGAATGTTTGGTTCGTGGAGTCTTGGGTTGTTGTGTCGAGGGTTTGGTAGGTGGAGTCTTTGGTTTGTGTGTTGAGGGTTTGGTAGGTGGAGTCTTGGGTTGTTGTGTTGGGGGTTTGGTATGGGGAGCCTTGGGTTGTTGTATTGAGGGTTTGTAGGTGGAGTCTTAAGTGGTTGTGTTGAGGGTTTGGTAGGTGGTGTCTTGGGTTGTTGTGTTGAGGGTTCGGTAGGTGGGGTCTTGGGTTGTTGTGTTAAAGGTTTGGTAGGTAGAGTCTTGGGTTGTTGTGTTGAGGGTTTGGGAGGTGGAGTCTTGGGTTGTTGTGTTGAGGGTTTGGTAGGTTGAGTCTTGGGTTGGTTTGTTGAATGTTTGGTTGGTGGAGTCTTGGGTTGCTGTGTTGGGGGTTTGGTATGTGGTGTCTTGTGTTGCTGTGTTGAGGGTTTGGTAGGTGTAGTCTTGGGTTGTTGTGTTGAGGGTTTGGTAGGTGGGGTCTTGGGTTGTTGTATTGAGGGTTTGGGAGGTGGAGTCTTGGGTTGTTGTGTTGGGGGGTTGGTATGTGGAGTCTTGTGTTGCTGTGTTGAGGGTTTGGTAGGTGGAGTCTTGGGTTGTTGTATTGAGGATTTGGGAGGTGGAGTCTTGGGTTGTTGTTTTGAGGGTTTGGTAGGTTGAGTCTTGGGTTGGTTTGTTGAATGTTTGGTTGGTGGAGTCTTGGGTT
Organism: Oncorhynchus clarkii lewisi; assembly: GCF_045791955.1. Taxonomy (NCBI): domain Eukaryota; kingdom Metazoa; phylum Chordata; class Actinopteri; order Salmoniformes; family Salmonidae; genus Oncorhynchus; species Oncorhynchus clarkii. The sequence goes on from NC_092163.1 coordinate 10,302,685, forward strand.
GCTGTGTTGGGGGTTTGGTATGTGGTGTCTTGTGTTGCTGTGTTGAGGGTTTGGTAGGTGGAGTCTTGGGTTGTTGTGTTGAGGGTTTGGTAGGTGGGGTCTTGGGTTGTTGTATTGAGGGTTTGGGAGGTGGAGTCTTGGGTTGTTGTGTTGGGGGGTTGGTATGTGGAGTCTTGTGTTGCTGTGTTGAGGGTTTGGTAGGTGGAGTCTTGGGTTGTTGTATTGAGGATTTGGTAGGTGGATTCTTAGGTTGTTGTGTTGAGGGTTTGGTAGGTGGTGTCTTTGGTTGTTTTGTAGGTGGAGTCTTGGGTTGTTGTATTGAGGGTTTGGTAGGTAGAGTCTTGGGCTGTTGTATTGAGGGTTTGGTAGGTGGAGTCTTGGGCTGTTGTATTGAGGGTTTGGTAGGTGGAGTCTTTGGTTATTGTGTTGAGGGTTTGGTAGTTGGAGTCTTGGGTTGGTTTGTAGCTGGAGTCTTGGGTTGTTGCATTGAGGGTTTGGTAGGTGGAGTCTTGGGTTGTTGTGTTGAGGGTTTGGTAGGTGGAGTCTTTGGTTGTTGTGTTGAGGGTTTGGTAGGTGGAGTCTTGGGTTGGTTTGTAGCTGGAGTCTTGGGTTGTTGCATTGAGGGTTTGGTAGGTGGAGTCTTGGGTTGTTGTGTTGAGGGTTTGGTAGTTAGAGTCTTGGGTTGTTGTGTTGGGGGTTTGGTACTTTGAGTCTTGGGTTGTTGTGTTGAATGTTTGGTTGGTGGAGTCTTGGGTTGTTGTGTCGAGGGTTTGGTAGGTGGAGTCTTGGGTTGTTGTGTTGAGGGTTTGGTAGGTGGAGTCTTGGGTTGTTGTGTTGGGGGTTTGGTATGGGGAGTCTTGGGTTGTTGTATTGAGGGTTTGGTAGGTAGAGTCTTGGGTTGAGGGTTTGGTAGGTGGAGTCTTGGGTTGTTGTGTTGAGGGTTTGGTAGGTGTAGTCTTGGGCTGTTGTATTGAGGGTTTGGTAGGTGGAGTCTTTGGTTGTTGTGTTGAGGGTTTGGTAGGTGGAGTCTTGGGATGCTATGTTGAGGGTTTGGTAGGTGGAGTCTTGGGGTGTTGTGTTGAGGGTTTGGTAGGTGGAGTCTTGGGTTGTTGTGTCGAGGGTTTGTAGGTGGAGTCTTTGGTTGTTTCGTTGAGGGTTTGATAGGTGGAGTCTTGGGTTGTTGTGTTGAGGGTTTGGTAGGTGGAGTCTTGGGTTGTTGTATTGAGTATTTGGGAGGTGGAGTCTTGGGTTGTTGTTTTGAGGGTTTGGTAGGTTGAGTCTTGGGTTGGTTTGTTGAATGTTTGGTAGGGGGAGTCTTGGGTTGTTGTATTGAGGATTTGGTAGGTGGAGTCTTCGGTTGTTGTGTTGAGGGTTTGGTAGGTGGTGTCTTTGGTTGTTTTGTAGTTGGAGTCTTGGGTTGCTGTGTTGAGGGTTTGGTAGGTGGAGTCTTGGGTTGTTGTGTTGAGGGTTTGGTAGGTGGAGTCTTGGGTTGTTGTGTTGAGGGTTTGGTAGGTAGCGTCTTGGGTTGTTGTGTTGAGTGTTTGGTAGTTTGAGTCTTGGGTTGTTGTGTTGAATGTTTAGTTGGTGGAGTCTTGGTTTGTTGTGTCGAGGGTTTGGTAGGTGGAGTCTTTGGTTGTTGTGTTGAGGGTTTGGTAGGTGGAGTCTAGGGTTGTTGTGTTGAGGGTTTGGCAGGTGGAGTCTTGGGTTGTTTTGTAGGTGGAGTCTTGGGTTGTTATATTGACGGTTTGATAGGTGTAGTCTTGGGTTGTTGTGTTGAGGGTTTGGTAGGTGGAGTCTTGGGTTGTTGTGTCGAGGGTTTGGTAGGTGGAGTCTTGGGTTGTTGTGTTGAGGGTTTGGTAGGGGGAGTCTTGGGTTGTTGTATTGAGGGTTTGGTAGGTGGAGTCTTGGGTTGTTGTGTTGAGGGTTTGGTAGGTGGTGTCTTGGGTAGTTTTGTAGGTGTAGTCTTGGGTTGTTGTATTATGGATTTGGTAGGTGGAGTCTTGGGTTGTTGTGTTGAGGGTTTGGTAGGGGGAGTCTTGGGTTGTTGTATTGAGTGTTTGGTAGGTGGAGTCTTGGGTTGTTGTGTTGAGGGTTTGGTAGGTGGAGTCTTGGGTTGCTGTGTTGACGGTTTGGTAGGTGAAGACTTGGGTTGTTGTGTTGAGGGTTTGGTAGGTGGGGTCTTGGGATGCTATGTTGAGGGTTTGGTAGGTGGAGTCTTGGGTTGTTGTGTCGAGGGTTTGGTAGGTGGAGTCTTTGGTTGTTTCGTTGAGGGTTTGATAGGTGGAGTCTTGGGTTGTTGTGTTGAGGGTTTGGTAGGTGGAGTCTTGGGTTGCTGTGTTGAGGGTTTGGTAGGAGGAGTCTTGGGTTGTTGTGTTGAGGGTTTGGTAGGTGGAGTCTTGGGTTGTTGTGTTGGGGGTTTGGTATGTGGTGTCTTGTGTTGCTGTGTTGAGGGTTTGGTAGGTGGGGTCTTGGGTTGTTGTGTTGAGGGATTGGTAGGTGGGGTCTTGGGTTGTTGTATTGAGGGTTTGGGAGGTGGAGTCTTGGGTTGTTTTGTAGGTGGAGTCTTGGGTTGTTGCATTGAGGGTTTGGTAGGTGTAGTCTTGGGTTGTTGTGTTGAGGGTTTGGTAGGTTGAGTCTTGGGTTGTTGTGTTGAATGTTTGGTTCGTGGAGTCTTGGGTTGTTGTGTCGAGGGTTTGGTAGGTGGAGTCTTTGGTTTGTGTGTTGAGGGTTTGGTAGGTGGAGTCTTGGGTTGTTGTGTTGGGGGTTTGGTATGGGGAGCCTTGGGTTGTTGTATTGAGGGTTTGTAGGTGGAGTCTTAAGTGGTTGTGTTGAGGGTTTGGTAGGTGGTGTCTTGGGTTGTTGTGTTGAGGGTTCGGTAGGTTGAGTCTTGGGTTGTTGTATTGAGGGTTTGTAGGTGGAGTCTTAAGTGGTTGTGTTGAGGGTTTGGTAGGTGGTGTCTTGGGTTGTTGTGTTAAAGGTTTGGTAGGTAGAGTCTTGGGTTGTTGTGTTGAGGGTTTGGGAGGTGGAGTCTTGGGTTGTTGTGTTGAGGGTTTGGTAGGTTGAGTCTTGGGTTGGTTTGTTGAATGTTTGGTTGGTGGAGTCTTGGGTTGCTGTGTTGGGGGTTTGGTATGTGGTGTCTTGTGTTGCTGTGTTGAGGGTTTGGTAGGTGTAGTCTTGGGTTGTTGTGTTGAGGGTTTGGTAGGTGGGGTCTTGGGTTGTTGTCTTGAGGGTTTGGGAGGTGGAGTCTTGGGTTGTTGTGTTGGGGGGTTGGTATGTGGAGTCTTGTGTTGCTGTGTTGAGGGTTTGGTAGGTGGAGTCTTGGGTTGTTGTATTGAGGATTTGGGAGGTGGAGTCTTGGGTTGTTGTTTTGAGGGTTTGGTAGGTTGAGTCTTGGGTTGGTTTGTTGAATGTTTGGTTGGTGGAGTCTTGGGTTGCTGTGTTGGGGGTTTGGTATGTGGTGTCTTGTGTTGCTGTGTTGAGGGTTTGGTAGGTGGAGTCTTGGGTTGTTGTGTTGGGGGGTTGGTATGTGGAGTCTTGTGTTGCTGTGTTGAGGGTTTGGTAGGTGGAGTCTTGGGTTGTTGTATTGAGGATTTGGGAGGTGGAGTCTTGGGTTGTTGTTTTGAGGGTTTGGTAGGTTGAGTCTTGGGTTGGTTTGTTGAATGTTTGGTTGGTGGAGTCTTGGGTTGCTGTGTTGGGGGTTTGGTATGTGGTGTCTTGTGTTGCTGTGTTGAGGGTTTGGTAGGTGGAGTCTTGGGTTGTTGTATTGAGGGTTTGGGAGGTGGAGTCTTGGGTTGTTGTGTTGGGGGGTTGGTATGTGGAGTCTTGTGTTGCTGTGTTGAGGGTTTGGTAGGTGGAGTCTTGGGTTGTTGTATTGAGGATTTGGTAGGTGGAGTCTTGGGTTGTTGTGTTGAGGGTTTGGTAGGGGGAGTCTTGGGTTGTTGTATTGAGGGTTTGGTAGGTGGATTCTTAGGTTGTTGTATTGAGGGTTTGGTAGGTAGAGTCTTGGGCTGTTGTATTGAGGGTTTGGTAGGTGGAGTCTTGGGCTGTTGTATTGAGGGTTTGGTAGGTGGAGTCTTTGGTTGTTGTGTTGAGGGTTTGGTAGGTGGAGTCTTGGGTTGGTTTGTAGCTGGAGTCTTGGGTTGTTGCATTTAGGGTTTGGTAGGTGGAGTCTTGGGTTGTTGTGTTGAGGGTTTGGTAGGTGGAGTCTTTGGTTGTTGTGTTGAGGGTTTGGTAGGTGGAGTCTTGGGTTGGTTTGTAGCTGGAGTCTTGGGTTGTTGCATTGAGGGTTTGGTAGGTTGAGTCTTGGTTTGTTGTGTCGAGGGTTTGGTAGGTGGAGTCTTTGGTTGTTGTGTTGAGGGTTTGGTAGGTGGAGTCTAGGGTTGTTGTGTTGAGGGTTTGGCAGGTGGAGTCTTGGGTTGTTTTGTAGGTGGAGTCTTGGGTTGTTATATTGACGGTTTGATAGGTGTAGTCTTGGGTTGTTGTGTTGAGGGTTTGGTAGGTGGAGTCTTGGGTTGTTGTGTCGAGGGTTTGGTAGGTGGAGTCTTGGGTTGTTGTGTTGAGGGTTTGGTAGGGGGAGTCTTGGGTTGTTGTATTGAGGGTTTGGTAGGTGGAGTCTTGGGTTGTTGTGTTGAGGGTTTGGTAGGTGGTGTCTTGGGTAGTTTTGTAGGTGTAGTCTTGGGTTGTTGTATTATGGATTTGGTAGGTGGAGTCTTGGGTTGTTGTGTTGAGGGTTTGGTAGGGGGAGTCTTGGGTTGTTGTATTGAGTGTTTGGTAGGTGGAGTCTTGGGTTGTTGTGTTGAGGGTTTGGTAGGTGGAGTCTTGGGTTGCTGTGTTGACGGTTTGGTAGGTGAAGACTTGGGTTGTTGTGTTGAGGGTTTGGTAGGTGGGGTCTTGGGATGCTATGTTGAGGGTTTGGTAGGTGGAGTCTTGGGTTGTTGTGTCGAGGGTTTGGTAGGTGGAGTCTTTGGTTGTTTCGTTGAGGGTTTGATAGGTGGAGTCTTGGGTTGTTGTGTTGAGGGTTTGGTAGGTGGAGTCTTGGGTTGCTGTGTTGAGGGTTTGGTAGGAGGAGTCTTGGGTTGTTGTGTTGAGGGTTTGGTAGGTGGAGTCTTGGGTTGTTGTGTTGGGGGTTTGGTATGTGGTGTCTTGTGTTGCTGTGTTGAGGGTTTGGTAGGTGGGGTCTTGGGTTGTTGTGTTGAGGGATTGGTAGGTGGGGTCTTGGGTTGTTGTATTGAGGGTTTGGGAGGTGGAGTCTTGGGTTGTTTTGTAGGTGGAGTCTTGGGTTGTTGCATTGAGGGTTTGGTAGGTGTAGTCTTGGGTTGTTGTGTTGAGGGTTTGGTAGGTTGAGTCTTGGGTTGTTGTGTTGAATGTTTGGTTCGTGGAGTCTTGGGTTGTTGTGTCGAGGGTTTGGTAGGTGGAGTCTTTGGTTTGTGTGTTGAGGGTTTGGTAGGTGGAGTCTTGGGTTGTTGTGTTGGGGGTTTGGTATGGGGAGCCTTGGGTTGTTGTATTGAGGGTTTGTAGGTGGAGTCTTAAGTGGTTGTGTTGAGGGTTTGGTAGGTGGTGTCTTGGGTTGTTGTGTTGAGGGTTCGGTAGGTTGAGTCTTGGGTTGTTGTATTGAGGGTTTGTAGGTGGAGTCTTAAGTGGTTGTGTTGAGGGTTTGTTAGGTGGTGTCTTGGGTTGTTGTGTTAAAGGTTTGGTAGGTAGAGTCTTGGGTTGTTGTGTTGAGGGTTTGGGAGGTGGAGTCTTGGGTTGTTGTGTTGAGGGTTTGGTAGGTTGAGTCTTGGGTTGGTTTGTTGAATGTTTGGTTGGTGGAGTCTTGGGTTGCTGTGTTGGGGGTTTGGTATGTGGTGTCTTGTGTTGCTGTGTTGAGGGTTTGGTAGGTGTAGTCTTGGGTTGTTGTGTTGAGGGTTTGGTAGGTGGGGTCTTGGGTTGTTGTATTGAGGGTTTGGGAGGTGGAGTCTTGGGTTGTTGTGTTGGGGGGTTGGTATGTGGAGTCTTGTGTTGCTGTGTTGAGGGTTTGGTAGGTGGAGTCTTGGGTTGTTGTATTGAGGATTTGGGAGGTGGAGTCTTGGGTTGTTGTTTTGAGGGTTTGGTTTGTTGAGTCTTGGGTTGGTTTGTTGAATGTTTGGTTGGTGGAGTCTTGGGTTGCTGTGTTGGGGGTTTGGTATGTGGTGTCTTGTGTTGCTGTGTTGAGGGTTTGGTAGGTGGAGTCTTGGGTTGTTGTGTTGGGGGGTTGGTATGTGGAGTCTTGTGTTGCTGTGTTGAGGGTTTGGTAGGTGGAGTCTTGGGTTGTTGTATTGAGGATTTGGGAGGTGGAGTCTTGGGTTGTTGTTTTGAGGGTTTGGTAGGTTGAGTCTTGGGTTGGTTTGTTGAATGTTTGGTTGGTGGAGTCTTGGGTTGCTGTGTTGGGGGTTTGGTATGTGGTGTCTTGTGTTGCTGTGTTGAGGGTTTGGTAGGTGGAGTCTTGGGTTGTTGTATTGAGGGTTTGGGAGGTGGAGTCTTGGGTTGTTGTGTTGGGGGGTTGGTATGTGGAGTCTTGTGTTGCTGTGTTGAGGGTTTGGTAGGTGGAGTCTTGGGTTGTTGTATTGAGGATTTGGTAGGTGGAGTCTTGGGTTGTTGTGTTGAGGGTTTGGTAGGGGGAGTCTTGGGTTGTTGTATTGAGGGTTTGGTAGGTGGATTCTTAGGTTGTTGTATTGAGGGTTTGGTAGGTAGAGTCTTGGGCTGTTGTATTGAGGGTTTGGTAGGTGGAGTCTTGGGCTGTTGTATTGAGGGTTTGGTAGGTGGAGTCTTTGGTTGTTGTGTTGAGGGTTTGGTAGGTGGAGTCTTGGGTTGGTTTGTAGCTGGAGTCTTGGGTTGTTGCATTTAGGGTTTGGTAGGTGGAGTCTTGGGTTGTTGTGTTGAGGGTTTGGTAGGTGGAGTCTTTGGTTGTTGTGTTGAGGGTTTGGTAGGTGGAGTCTTGGGTTGGTTTGTAGCTGGAGTCTTGGGTTGTTGCATTGAGGGTTTGGTAGGTTGAGTCTTGGGTTGTTGTGTTGAGGGTTTGGTAGGTAGAGTCTTGGGTTGTTGTGTTGGGGGTTTGGTACTTTGAGTCTTGGGTTGTTGTGTTGAATGTTTGGTTGGTGGAGTCTTGGGTTGTTGTGTCGAGGGTTTGGTAGGTGGAGTCTTGGGTTGTTGTGTTGAGGGTTTGGTAGGTGGAGTCTTGGGTTGTTGTGTTGGGGGTTTGGTATGGGGAGTCTTGGGTTGTTGTATTGAGGGTTTGGTAGGTAGAGTCTTGGGTTGAGGGTTTGGTAGGTGGAGTCTTGGGTTGTTGTGTTGAGGGTTTGGTAGGTGTAGTCTTGGGCTGTTGTATTGAGGGTTTGGTAGGTGGAGTCTTTGGTTGTTGTGTTGAGGGTTTGGTAGGTGGAGTCTTGGGTTGTTTTGTAGCTGGAGTCTTGGGTTGTTGCATTGAGGGTTTGGTAGGTGGAGTCTTTGGTTGTTGTGTTGGGGGTTTGGTATGGGGAGTCTTGGGTTGTTGTATTGAGGGTTTGTAGGTGGAGTCTTAGGTTGTTGTGTTGAGGGTTTGGTAGGTTGTGTCTTGGGTTGTTGTGTTGAGGGTTCGGTAGGTGGAGTTTTGGGTTGTTGTGTTGAGGGCTTGGTAGGTAGAGTCTTGGGTTGTTGTGTTGAGGGTTTGGTAGGTGGAGTCTTGGTTTGTTGTGTTGAGAGTCTGGTAGGTTTAGTATTGGGTTGCTGTGTTGAGGGTTTGGTAGGTGGAGTCTTGGGTTGTTGTGTTGAGGGTTTGGTAGGTGGAGTCTTGGGTTGTTGTGTTGGGGGTTTGGTATGTGGTGTCTTGTGTTGCTGTGTTGAGGGTTTGGTAGGTGGAGACTTGGGTTGTTGTGTTGAGGGTTTGGTAGGTGGGGTCTTGGGTTGTTGTATTGAGGGTTTGGTAGGTGGAGTCTTCGGTTGTTGTGTTGAGGGTTTGGTAGGTGGTGTCTTTGGTTGTTTTGTAGGTGGAGTCTTGGGTTGCTGTGTTGAGGGTTTGGTAGGTGGAGTCTTGGGTTGTTGTGTTGAGGGTTTGGTAGGTGGAGTCTTGGGTTGTTGTTTTGAGGGTTTGGTAGGTAGCGTCTTGGGTTGTTGTGTTGAGTGTTTGGTAGTTTGAGTCTTGGGTTGTTGTGTTGAATGTTTAGTCGTTGGAGTCTTGGGTTGTTGTGTCGAGGTAGGTGGAGTCTTTGGTTGTTGTGTTGACGGTTTGGTAGGTGGAGTCTTGGGTTGTTGTGTTGAGGGTTTGGCAGGTGGAGTCTTGGGTTGTTTTGTAGGTGAAGTCTTGGGTTGTTATATTGACGGTTTGGTAGGTGAAGTCTTGGGTTGTTGTGTCGAGGGTTTGGTAGGTGGAGTCTTGGGTTGTTGTATTGAGTGTTTGGTAGGTGGAGTCTTGGGTTGTTGTGTTGAGGGTTTGGTAGGTGGAGTCTTGGGTTGCTGTGTTGAGGGTTTGGTAGGTGGAGACTTGGGTTGTTGTGTTGAGTGTTTGGTAGGTGGGGTCTTGGGATGCTATGTTGAGGGTTTGGTAGGTGGAGTCTTGGGTTGTTGTTTTGAGGGTTTGGTAGGTTGAGTCTTGGGTTGGTTTGTTGAATGTTTGGTTGGTGGAGTCTTGGGTTGCTGTGTTGGGGGTTTGGTATTTGGTGTCTTGTGTTGCTGTGTTGAGGGTTTGGTAGGTGGAGTCTTGGGTTGTTGTGTTGAGGTTTTGGTAGGTGGGGTCTTGGGTTGTTGTATTGAGGGTTTGGGAGGTGGAGTCTTGGGTTGTTGTGTTGGGGGGTTGGTATGTGGAGTCTTGTGTTGCTGTGTTGAGGGTTTGGTAGGTGGAGTCTTGGGTTGTTGTATTGAGGATTTGGTAGGTGGAGTCTTGGGTTGTTGTGTTGAGGGTTTGGTAGGGGGAGTCTTGGGTTGTTGTATTGAGGGTTTGGTAGGTGGATTCTTAGGTTGTTGTGTTGAGGGTTTGGTAGGTGGTGTCTTTGGTTGTTTTGTAGGTGGAGTCTTGGGTTGTTGTATTGAGGGTTTGGTAGGTAGAGTCTTGGGCTGTTGTATTGAGGGTTTGGTAGGTGGAGTCTTGGGCTGTTGTATTGAGGGTTTGGTAGGTGGAGTCCTTGGTTGTTGTGTTGAGGGTTTGGTAGGTGGAGTCTTGGGTTGGTTTGTAGCTGGAGTCTTGGGTTGTTGCATTGAGGGTTTGGTAGGTGGAGTCTTGGGTTGTTGTGTTGAGGGTTTGGTAGGTGGAGTCTTTGGTTGTTGTGTTGAGGGTTTGGTAGGTGGAGTCTTGGGTTGGTTTGTAGCTGGAGTCTTGGGTTGTTGCATTGAGGGTTTGGTAGGTTGAGTCTTGGGTTGTTGTGTTGAGGGTTTGGTAGGTAGAGTCTTGGGTTGTTGTGATGGGGGTTTGGTACTTTGAGTCTTGGGTTGTTGTGTTGAATGTTTGGTTGGTGGAGTCTTGGGTTGTTGTGTCGAGGGTTTGGTAGGTGGAGTCTTGGGTTGTTGTGTTGAGGGTTTGGTAGGTGGAGTCTTGGGTTGTTGTGTTGGGGGTTTGGTATGGGGAGTCTTGGGTTGTTGTATTGAGGGTTTGGTAGGTAGAGTCTTGGGTTGAGGGTTTGGTAGGTGGAGTCTTGGGTTGTTGTGTTGAGGGTTTGGTAGGTGTAGTCTTGGGCTGTTGTATTGAGGGTTTGGTAGGTGGAGTCTTTGGTTGTTGTGTTGAGGGTTTGGTAGGTGGAGTCTTGGGTTGTTTTGTAGCTGGAGTCTTGGGTTGTTGCATTGAGGGTTTGGTAGGTGGAGTCTTTGGTTGTTGTGTTGGGGGTTTGGTATGGGGAGTCTTGGGTTGTTGTATTGAGGGTTTGTAGGTGGAGTCTTAGGTTGTTGTGTTGAGGGTTTGGTAGGTTGTGTCTTGGGTTGTTGTGTTGAGGGTTCGGTAGGTGGAGTTTTGGGTTGTTGTGTTGAGGGCTTGGTAGGTAGAGTCTTGGGTTGTTGTGTTGAGGGTTTGGTAGGTGGAGTCTTGGTTTGTTGTGTTGAGAGTCTGGTAGGTTTAGTATTGGGTTGCTGTGTTGAGGGTTTGGTAGGTGGAGTCTTGGGTTGTTGTGTTGAGGGTTTGGTAGGTGGAGTCTTGGGTTGTTGTGTTGGGGGTTTGGTATGTGGTGTCTTGTGTTGCTGTGTTGAGGGTTTGGTAGGTGGAGACTTGGGTTGTTGTGTTGAGGGTTTGGTAGGTGGGGTCTTGGGTTGTTGTATTGAGGGTTTGGTAGGTGGAGTCTTCGGTTGTTGTGTTGAGGGTTTGGTAGGTGGTGTCTTTGGTTGTTTTGTAGGTGGGGTCTTGGGTTGCTGTGTTGAGGGTTTGGTAGGTGGAGTCTTGGGTTGTTGTGTTGAGGGTTTGGTAGGTGGAGTCTTGGGTTGTTGTTTTGAGGGTTTGGTAGGTAGCGTCTTGGGTTGTTGTATTGAGTGTTTGGTAGTTTGAGTCTTGGGTTGTTGTGTTGAATGTTTAGTCGTTGGAGTCTTGGGTTGTTGTGTCGAGGTAGGTGGAGTCTTTGGTTGTTGTGTTGACGGTTTGGTAGGTGGAGTCTTGGGTTGTTGTGTTGAGGGTTTGGCAGGTGGAGTCTTGGGTTGTTTTGTAGGTGAAGTCTTGGGTTGTTATATTGACGGTTTGGTAGGTGAAGTCTTGGGTTGTTGTGTCGAGGGTTTGGTAGGTGGAGTCTTGGGTTGTTGTGTTGAGGGTTTGGTAGGGGGAGTCTTGGGTTGTTGTATTGAGGGTTTGGTAGGTGGAGTCTTGGGTTGTTGTGTTGAGGGTTTGGTAGGTGGTGTCTTGGGTTGTTTTGTAGGTGTAGTCTTGGGTCGTTGTATTATGGATTTGGTAGGTGGAGTCTTGGGTTGTTGTGTTGAGGGTTTGGTAGGGGGAGTCTTGGGTTGTTGTATTGAGTGTTTGGTAGGGGGAGTCTTGGGTTGTTGTATTGAGTGTTTGGTAGGTGGAGTCTTGGGTTGTTGTGTTGAGGGTTTGGTAGGTGGAGTCTTGGGTTGCTGTGTTGAGGGTTTGGTAGGTGGAGACTTGGGTTGTTGTGTTGAGGGTTCGGTAGGTGGAGTTTTGGGTTGTTGTGTTGAGGGCTTGGTAGGTAGAGTCTTGGGTTGTTGTGTTGAGGGTTTGGTAGGTGGAGTCTTGGTTTGTTGTGTTGAGAGTCTGGTAGGTTTAGTATTGGGTTGCTGTGTTGAGGGTTTGGTAGGTGGAGTCTTGGGTTGTTGTGTTGAGGGTTTGGTAGGTGGAGTCTTGGGTTGTTGTGTTGGGGGTTTGGTATGTGGTGTCTTGTGTTGCTGTGTTGAGGGTTTGGTAGGTGGAGACTTGGGTTGTTGTGTTGAGGGTTTGGTAGGTGGGGTCTTGGGTTGTTGTATTGAGGGTTTGGTAGGTGGAGTCTTCGGTTGTTGTGTTGAGGGTTTGGTAGGTGGTGTCTTTGGTTGTTTTGTAGGTGGGGTCTTGGGTTGCTGTGTTGAGGGTTTGGTAGGTGGAGTCTTGGGTTGTTGTGTTGAGGGTTTGGTAGGTGGAGTCTTGGGTTGTTGTTTTGAGGGTTTGGTAGGTAGAGTCTTGGGTTGTTGTATTGAGTGTTTGGTAGTTTGAGTCTTGGGTTGTTGTGTTGAATGTTTAGTCGTTGGAGTCTTGGGTTGTTGTGTCGAGGTAGGTGGAGTCTTTGGTTGTTGTGTTGACGGTTTGGTAGGTGGAGTCTTGGGTTGTTGTGTTGAGGGTTTGGCAGGTGGAGTCTTGGGTTGTTTTGTAGGTGAAGTCTTGGGTTGTTATATTGACGGTTTGGTAGGTGAAGTCTTGGGTTGTTGTGTCGAGGGTTTGGTAGGTGGAGTCTTGGGTTGTTGTGTTGAGGGTTTGGTAGGGGGAGTCTTGGGTTGTTGTATTGAGGGTTTGGTAGGTGGAGTCTTGGGTTGTTGTGTTGAGGGTTTGGTAGGTGGTGTCTTGGGTTGTTTTGTAGGTGTAGTCTTGGGTCGTTGTATTATGGATTTGGTAGGTGGAGTCTTGGGTTGTTGTGTTGAGGGTTTGGTAGGGGGAGTCTTGGGTTGTTGTATTGAGTGTTTGGTAGGTGGAGTCTTGGGTTGTTGTGTTGAGGGTTTGGTAGGTGGAGTCTTGGGTTGCTGTGTTGAGGGTTTGGTAGGTGGAGACTTGGGTTGTTGTGTTGAGTGTTTGGTAGGTGGGGTCTTGGGATGCTATGTTGAGGGTTTGGTAGGTGGAGTCTTGGGTTGTTGTGTTGAGGGTTTGGTTGGTTGGAGTCTTGGGTTGTTTTGTAGCTTGTGTCTTGGGTTGTTGCATTGAGGGTTTGGTAGGTGGAGTCTTGGGTTGTTGTGTTGAGGGTTTGGTAGGTGGAGTCTTGGGTTGTTGTGTTGGGGGTTTGGTAGTGTGAGTCTTGGGTTGTTGTGTTGAGGGTTTGGTAGGTGGTGTCTTTGGTTGTTTTGTAGGTGGAGTCTTGGGTTGCTGTGTTGAGGGTTTGGTAGGTGGAGTCTTGGGTTGTTGTGTTGAGGGTTTGGTAGGTGGAGTCTTGGGTTGTTGTTTTCAGGGTTTGGTAGGTAGCGTCTTGGGTTGTTGTGTTGAGTGTTTGGTAGTTTGAGTCTTGGGTTTTTGTGTTGAATGTTTAGTCGTTGGAGTCTTGGGTTGTTGTGTCGAGGTAGGTGGAGTCTTTGGTTGTTGTGTTGACGGTTTGGTAGGTGGAGTCTTGGGTTGTTGTGTTGAGGGTTTGGCAGGTGGAGTCTTGGGTTGTTTTGTAGGTGAAGTCTTGGGTTGTTATATTGACGGTTTGGTAGGTGGAGTCTTGGGTTGTTGTGTTGAGGGTTTGGTAGGTGGAGTCTTGGGTTGTTGTGTCGAGGGTTTGGTAGGTGGAGTCTTGGGTTGTTGTGTTGAGGGTTTGGTAGGGGGAGTCTTGGGTTGTTGTATTGAGGGTTTGGTAGGTGGAGTCTTGGGTTGTTGTGTTGAGGGTTTGGTAGGTGGTGTCTTGGGTTGTTTTGTAGGTGTAGTCTTGGGTCGTTGTATTATGGATTTGGTAGGTGGAGTCTTGGGTTGTTGTGTTGAGGGTTTGGTAGGGGGAGTCTTGGGTTGTTGTATTGAGTGTTTGGTAGGTGGAGTCTTGGGTTGTTGTGTTGAGGGTTTGGTAGGTGGAGTCTTGGGTTGCTGTGTTGAGGGTTTGGTAGGTGGAGACTTGGGTTGTTGTGTTGAGTGTTTGGTAGGTGGGGTCTTGGGATGCTATGTTGAGGGTTTGGTAGGTGGAGTCTTGGGTTGTTGTGTTGAGGGTTTGGTTGGTTGGAGTCTTGGGTTGTTTTGTAGCTTGTGTCTTGGGTTGTTGCATTGAGGGTTTGGTAGGTGGAGTCTTGGGTTGTTGTGTTGAGGGTTTGGTAGGTGGAGTCTTGGGTTGTTGTGTTGGGGGTTTGGTAGTGTGAGTCTTGGGTTGTTGTGTTGAATGTTTGGTTGGTGGAGTCTTGGGTTGTTGTGTCGAGGGATTGGTAGGTGGAGTCTTTGGTTGTTGCATTGAGGGTTTGGTAGGTGGAGTCTTTGGTTGTTGTGTTGACGGTTTGGTAGGTGGAGTCTTGGGTTGTTGTGTTGAGGGTTTGGCAGGTGGAGTCTTGGGTTGTTTTGTAGGTGAAGTCTTGGGTTGTTATATTGACGGTTTGGTAGGTGGAGTCTTGGGTTGTTGTGTTGAGGGTTTGGTAGGTGGAGTCTTGGGTTGTTGTGTCGAGGGTTTGGTAGGTGGAGTCTTGGGTTGTTGTGTTGAGGGTTTGGTAGGGGGAGTCTTGGGTTGTTGTATTGAGGGTTTGGTAGGTGGAGTCTTGGGTTGTTGTGTTGAGGTTTTGGTAGGTGGTGTCTTGGGTTGTTTTGTAGGTGTAGTCTTGGGTCGTTGTATTATGGATTTGGTAGGTGGAGTCTTGGGTTGTTGTGTTGAGGGTTTGGTAGGGGGAGTCTTGGGTTGTTGTATTGAGTGTTTGGTAGGTGGAGTCTTGGGTTGTTGTGTTGAGGGTTTGGTAGGTGGAGTCTTGGGTTGCTGTGTTGAGGGTTTGGTAGGTGGAGACTTGGGTTGTTGTGTTGAGTGTTTGGTAGGTGGGGTCTTGGGATGCTATGTTGAGGGTTTGGTAGGTGGAGTCTTGGGTTGTTGTGTTGAGGGTTTGGTTGGTTGGAGTCTTGGGTTGTTTTGTAGCTGGTGTCTTGGGTTGTTGCATTGAGGGTTTGGGAGGTGGAGTCTTGGGTTGTTGTGTTGAGGGTTTGGTAGGTGGAGTCTTGGGTTGTTGTGTTGGGGGTTTGGTAGTGTGAGTCTTGGGTTGTTGTGTTGAATGTTTGGTTGGTGGAGTCTTGGGTTGTTGTGTCGAGGGATTGGTAGGTGGAGTCTTTGGTTGTTGTGTTGGGGGTTTGGTAGTTGGAGTCTTGGGTTGTTGTGTCGAGGGTTTGGTAGGTGGAGTCTTGGGTTGTTGTGTTGAGGGTTTGGTAGGTGGAGTCTTGGGTTGTTGTGTTGAGGGTTTGGTAGTTGGAGTCTTGGGTTGTTGTGTCGAGGGTTTGGTAGGTGGAGTCTTGGGTTGTTGTGTTGGGGGTTTGGTAGGGGGAGTCTTGGGTTGTTGTATTGAGGGTTTGGTAGGTGGAGTCTTGGTTTGTTGTGTTGAGGGTTTGGTAGGTGGTGTCTTGGGTTGTTTTGTAGGTGTAGTCTTGGGTCGTTGTATTATGGATTTGGTAGGTGGAGTCTTGGGTTGTTGTGTTGAGGGTTTGGTAGGGGGAGTCTTGGGTTGTTGTATTGAGTGTTTGGTAGGTGGAGTCTTGGGTTGTTGTGTTGAGGGTTTGGTATGTGGAGTCTTGGGTTGCTGTGTTGAGGGTTTGGTAGGTGGAGACTTGGGTTGTTGTGTTGAGGGTTTGGTAGGTGTGGTCTTGGGATGCTATGTTAAGGGTTTGGTAGGTGGAGTCTTGGGTTGTTGTGTTGAGGGTTTGGTAGGTGGAGTCTTGGGTTGTTTTGTAGCTGGAGTCTTGGGTTGTTGCATTGAGGGTTTGGTAGGTGGAGTCTTGGGTTGTTGTGTTGAGGGTTTGGTAGGTGGAGTCTTGGGTTGTTGTGTTGGGGGTTTGGTAGTGTGAGTCTTGGGTTGTTGTGTTGAATGTTTGGTTGGTGGAGTCTTGGGTTGTTGTGTCGAGGGTTTGGTAGGTGGAGTCTTTGGTTGTTGTGTTGGGGGTTTGGTAGGTGGAGTCTTGGGTTGTTGTGTTGGGGGTTTTGTATGGGGAGTCTTGGGTTGTTGTATTGAGGGTTTGTAGGTGGAGTCTTAGGTTGTTGTGTTGAGGGTTTGGTAGGTGGTGTCTTGGGTTGTTGTGTTGATGGTTCGGTAGGTGGAGTTTTGGGTTGTTGTGTTGAGGGCTTGGTAGGTAGAGTCTTGGGTTGTTGTTTTGAGGGTTTGGTAAATGGAGTCTTGGGTTGTTGTGTTGAGGGTTTGGTAGGTGGAGTCTTGGGTTGCTGTGTTGAGGGTTTGGTAGGTGGAGTCTTGGGTTGTTGTGTTGAGGGTTTGGTAGGTGGAGTCTTGGGTTGTTGTGTTGGGGGTTTGGTATGTGGTGTCTTGTGTTGCTGTGTTGAGGGTTTGGTAGGTGGAGTCTTGGGTTGTTGTGTTGAGGGTTTGGTAGGTGGGGTCTTGGGTTGTTGTATTGAGGGTTTGGTAGGTGGAGTCTTGGGTTGTTGTGTTGAGGGTTTGGTAGGTGATGTCTTTGGTTGTTTTGTAGGTGGAGTCTTGGGTTGCTGTGTTGAGGGTTTGGTAGGTAGAGTCTTGGGTTGTTGTGTTGAGGGTTTGGTAGGTGGAGTCTTGGGTTGTTGTTTTGAGGGTTTGGTAGGTAGCGTCTTGGGTTGTTGTGTTGAGTGTTTGGTTGGTTGGAGTCTTGGGTTGTTGTGTTGAGGGTTTGGTTGGTTGGAGTCTTGGGTTGTTTTGTAGCTGGTGTCTTGGGTTGTTGCATTGAGGGTTTGGGAGGTGGAGTCTTGGGTTGTTGTGTTGAGGGTTTGGTAGGTGGAGTCTTGGGTTGTTGTGTTGGGGGTTTGGTAGTGTGAGTCTTGGGTTGTTGTGTTGAATGTTTGGTTGGTGGAGTCTTGGGTTGTTGTGTCGAGGGATTGGTAGGTGGAGTCTTTGGTTGTTGTGTTGGGGGTTTGGTAGTTGGAGTCTTGGGTTGTTGTGTCGAGGGTTTGGTAGGTGGAGTCTTGGGTTGTTGTGTTGAGGGTTTGGTAGGTGGAGTCTTGGGTTGTTGTGTTGAGGGTTTGGTAGTTGGAGTCTTGGGTTGTTGTGTCGAGGGTTTGGTAGGTGGAGTCTTGGGTTGTTGTGTTGGGGGTTTGGTAGGGGGAGTCTTGGGTTGTTGTATTGAGGGTTTGGTAGGTGGAGTCTTGGGTTGTTGTGTTGAGGGTTTGGTAGGTGGTGTCTTGGGTTGTTTTGTAGGTGTAGTCTTGGGTCGTTGTATTATGGATTTGGTAGGTGGAGTCTTGGGTTGTTGTGTTGAGGGTTTGGTAGGGGGAGTCTTGGGTTGTTGTATTGAGTGTTTGGTAGGTGGAGTCTTGGGTTGTTGTGTTGAGGGTTTGGTATGTGGAGTCTTGGGTTGCTGTGTTGAGGGTTTGGTAGGTGGAGACTTGGGTTGTTGTGTTGAGGGTTTGGTAGGTGTGGTCTTGGGATGCTATGTTAAGGGTTTGGTAGGTGGAGTCTTGGGTTGTTGTGTTGAGGGTTTGGTAGGTGGAGTCTTGGGTTGTTTTGTAGCTGGAGTCTTGGGTTGTTGCATTGAGGGTTTGGTAGGTGGAGTCTTGGGTTGTTGTGTTGAGGGTTTGGTAGGTGGAGTCTTGGGTTGTTGTGTTGGGGGTTTGGTAGTGTGAGTCTTGGGTTGTTGTGTTGAATGTTTGGTTGGTGGAGTCTTGGGTTGTTGTGTCGAGGGTTTGGTAGGTGGAGTCTTTGGTTGTTGTGTTGGGGGTTTGGTAGGTGGAGTCTTGGGTTGTTGTGTTGGGGGTTTTGTATGGGGAGTCTTGGGTTGTTGTATTGAGGGTTTGTAGGTGGAGTCTTAGGTTGTTGTGTTGAGGGTTTGGTAGGTGGTGTCTTGGGTTGTTGTGTTGATGGTTCGGTAGGTGGAGTTTTGGGTTGTTGTGTTGAGGGCTTGGTAGGTAGAGTCTTGGGTTGTTGTGTTGAGGGTTTGGTAAATGGAGTCTTGGGTTGTTGTGTTGAGGGTTTGGTAGGTGGAGTCTTGGGTTGCTGTGTTGAGGGTTTGGTAGGTGGAGTCTTGGGTTGTTGTGTTGAGGGTTTGGTAGGTGGAGTCTTGGGTTGTTGTGTTGGGGGTTTGGTATGTGGTGTCTTGTGTTGCTGTGTTGAGGGTTTGGTAGGTGGAGTCTTGGGTTGTTGTGTTGAGGGTTTGGTAGGTGGGGTCTTGGGTTGTTGTATTGAGGGTTTGGTAGGTGGAGTCTTGGGTTGTTGTGTTGAGGGTTTGGTAGGTGATGTCTTTGGTTGTTTTGTAGGTGGAGTCTTGGGTTGCTGTGTTGAGGGTTTGGTAGGTAGAGTCTTGGGTTGTTGTGTTGAGGGTTTGGTAGTTTGAGTCTTGGGTTGTTGTGTTGAATGTTTAGTCGTTGGAGTCTTGGGTTGTTGTTTTGAGGGTTTGGTAGGTAGCGTCTTGGGTTGTTGTGTTGAGTGTTTGGTAGTTTGAGTCTTGGGTTGTTGTGTTGAATGTTTAGTCGTTGGAGTCTTGGGTTGTTGTGTCGAGGTAGGTGGAGTCTTTGGTTGTTGTGTTGAGGGTTTGGTAGGTGGAGTCTTGGGTTGTTGTGTTGAGGGTTTGGCAGGTGGAGTCTTGAGTTGTTTTGTAGGTGAAGTCTTGGGTTGTTATATTGACGGTTTTGTAGGTGGAGTCTTGGGTTGTTGTGTCGATGGTTTGGTAGGTGGAGTCTTGGGTTGTTGTGTTGAGGGTTTGGTAGGGGGAGTCTTGGGTTGTTGTATTGAGGGTTTGGTAGGTGGAGTCTTGGGTTGTTGTGTTGAGGGTTTGGTAGGTGGTGTCTTGGGTTGTTTTGTAGGTGTAGTCTTGGGTCGTTGTATTATGGATTTGGTAGGTGGAGTCTTGGGTTGTTGTGTTGAGGGTTTGGTAGGGGGAGTCTTGGGTTGTTGTATTGAGTGTTTGGTAGGTGGAGTCTTGGGTTGTGTTGAGGGTTTGGTAGGTGGAGTCTTGGGTCGCTGTGTTGAGGGTTTGGTAGGTGGAGACTTGGGTTGTTGTGTTGAGGGTTTGGTAGGTGGAGTCTTGGGATGCTATGTTGAGGGTTTGGTAGGTGGAGTCTTGGGTTGTTGTGTTGAGGGTTTGGTAGGTGGAGTCTTGGGTTGTTGTGTCGAGGGTTTGGTAGGTGGAGTCTTTGGTTGTTTCGTTGAGGGTTTGGTAGGTGGAGTCTTGGGTTGTTGTGTTGAGGGTTTGGCAGGTGGAGTCTTGGGTTGTTGTATTGAGGGTTTGGTAGGTGGAGTCTTGGGTTTTTGTGTTGAGGGTTTGGTAGGTGGTGTCTTGGGTTGTTGTGTTGAATGTTTGGTAGGTGGAGTCTTGGGTGTTTGTATTGAGGGTTTGGTAGGTGGAGTCTTGGGTTGTTGTATTGAGGGTTTGGTAGGTGGAGTCTTTGGTTGTTGTGTTGAGGGTTTTGTAGGTGGAGTGTTGGGTTGTTGTGTTGAGGGTTTGGGAGGTGGAGTCTTGGGTTGTTGTGTTGAGGGTTTGGTAGGTGGAGTCTTGGGTTGTTGTATTGAGATTTGGTAAGTGGAGTCTTGGGTTGTTGTGTTGAGGGTTTGGTAGGGGGAGTCTTGGGTTGCTGTGTTGAGGGTTTGGTAGGTGGAGTCTTGGGTTGCTGTGTTGAGGGTTTGGTAGGTGGAGTCTTGGGTTGTTGTGTTGAGGGTTTGGTAGGTGGAGTCTTGGGTTGCTATGTTGAGGGTTTGGTAGGTGGAGTCTTGGGTTGCTATGTTGAGGGTTTGGTAGGTGGAGTCTTGGGTTGCTGTGTTGAGGGTTTGGTAGGTGGAGTCTTGGGTTGTTGTGTTGAGGGTTTGGTAGGTGGAGTCTTGGGTTGCTATGTTGAGGGTTTGGTAGGTGGAGTCTTGGGTTGCTATGTTGAGGGTTTGGTAGGTGGAGTCTTGGGTTGTTGTGTCTGGATTGGTGACTGACCCTGTGGAACACAACATATAAATCATGTGTGTGTGTATGTGCAGTGGTGTCGTAGTGTAGTAGAGGTGTAGTGGTGGAGTAGTGTAGTGGTGTAGTAGTGGTTTAGTGGTGTAGTAGTGTAGTGCTGTAGTAGTGTAGTAGTGTAGTAGTGTAGTGGTGTAGTGGTGTAGTAGCGTAGTGCTGTAGTAGTGTAGTTGTGTAGTAGTGTAGTAGTGTAGTGTTGTAGTAGTAGTGTAGTTGTTTAGTGGTGTAGTATTGTAGTAGTGTAGTGGTGTAGTAGTGTAGTGGTGTAGTAGTGGTGTAGTAGCGTAGTGGTGTAGTAGTGTAGTGGTGTAGTAGCGTAGTGGTGTAGTAGTGTAGTAGTGTAGTAGTGTAGTAGTGTAGTAGCATAGTGGTGTAGTAGTGCAGTGGTGTAGTAGTGGTGTAGTAGTAGTGTAGTAGTTTATTGGTGTAGTGGTGTAGTGGTGTAGTAGTGGTGTAGTAGTATTGTAGTGGTGTAGTAGTGTAGTGGTGTAGTAGTGGTGTAGTAGTGGTGTAGTAGTGTAGTGGTGTAGTAGTGTAGTGGTGTAGTAGTGTAGTGGTGTAGTAGTGGTGTAGTAGTGGTGTAGTAGTGTAGTAGTGTAGTTGTGCCTGGAGCAGTGGGTATACTCTAATTTTGCCCAAAATGTCCCAAACGGCCCACCTGAATGACCTAAATGACCTAAATTATACATCTTCCACAGTCAGGTAAACCCAAGCTGTACTGTGCTGGCCTGAATATTTTCTTCATGCTAACAGTTCTAGCAGGAGTATCCAGGCCAATCTGGGCTTGGCTTGGCATGGCTGAGTGTCAGCTTAGTTCTGCAGTGTGTAAACCACCATTGTGTTCTTGTGTTCTGAGTTCCTACAGTACCTCTTTTCCCACTACAGAGCCAAGCTGGACTGGGCTGGCCTGGTTAGTCATTCAACTGAAGCCTGGAACTGAACTGACAGTGAAAATGTGAAAATGATCAATCAGATCCAGCAGGGTGAAAAGGGGTTTCGTGACAGTACTGGTACTGCATAATATACTGTAGTCTAATAAACTGTACTCTACCCCTTGTATTAGTGTTAAAAGGGGTTTAGTGACAGTACTGGTACTGCATAATATACTGTAGTCTAATAAACTGTACTCTACCCCTTGTATTAGTGTTAAAAGGGGTTTAGTGACAGTACTGGTACTGCATAATATACTGTAGTCTAATAAACTATACTCTACCCCTTGTATTAGTGTTAAAAGGGGTTTAGTGACAGTACTGGTACTGCATAATATACTGTAGTCTAATAAACTATACTCTACCCCTTGTATTAGTGTTAAAAGGGGTTTAGTGACAGTACTGGTACTGCATAATATACTGTAGTCTAATAAACTGTACTCTACCCCTTGTATTAGTGTTAAAAGGGGTTTAGTGACAGTACTGGTACTGCATAATATACTGTAGGCTAATAAACTGTACTCTACCCCTTGTATTAGTGTTAAAAGGGGTTTAGTGACAGTACTGGTACTGCATAATATACTGTAGTCTAATAAACTATACTCTACCCCTTGTATTAGTGTTAAAAGGGGTTTAGTGACAGTACTGGTACTGCATAATATACTGTAGTCTAATAAACTATACTCTACCCCTTGTATTAGTGTTAAAAGGGGTTTAGTGACAGTACTGGTACTGCATAATATACTGTAGTCTAATAAACTATACTCTACCCCTTGTATTAGTGTTAAAAGGGGTTTAGTGACAGTACTGGTACTGCATAATATACTGTAGTCTAATAAACTGTACTCTACCCCTTGTATTAGTGTTAAAAGGGGTTTAGTGACAGTACTGGTACTGTATAATATACTGTAGTCTAATAAACTATACTCTACCCCTTGTATTAGTGTTAAAAGGGGTTTAGTGACAGTACTGGTACTGTATAATATACTGTAGGCTAATAAACTGTACTCTACCCCTTGTATTAGTGTTAAAAGGGGTTTAGTGACAGTACTGGTACTGCATAATATACTGTAGTCTAATAAACTGTACTCTACCCCTTGTATTAGTGTTAAAAGGGGTTTAGTGACAGTACTGGTACTGTATAATATACTGTAGTCTAATAAACTATACTCTACCCCTTGTATTAGTGTTAAAAGGGGTTTAGTGACAGTACTGGTACTGTATAATATACTGTAGTCTAATAAACTGTACTCTACCCCTTGTATTAGTGTTAAAAGGGGTTTAGTGACAGTACTGGTACTGTATAATATACTGTAGTCTAATAAACTGTACTCTACCCCTTGTATTAGTGTTAAAAGGGGTTTAGTGACAGTACTGGTACTGTATAATATACTGTAGTCTAATAAACTGTACTCTACCCCTTGTATTAGTGTTAAAAGGGGTTTAGTGACAGTACTGGTACTGTATAATATACTGTAGTCTAATAAACTGTACTCTACCCATTCTGTGAAACAAAACAAAACTAGATAGTGCTGGATAGCAAGTTGGACTGTACTGTTTTGATGTGAGCTCCAGGTCACGCGCTTCACGTTGTTTTTATAGTTGGATAATGTACAGAGATGTTGATGTGAGTCGACCAAGAAATAGGTCACTGACAGCCTGTGTAATTTATGGAAAGACAACAAATGACTTTTGATTTCAACAAGGTTGTTGTTAAATAAGAGAACAGTCGAGGGTTGTAACAGTGATCAAGTTGTCTATCACCTGTTACAATCATATTCAACAGAACCAGTTACAACTGAAGTATCTGACCATCAATAGATTCAAGAAAAAGCCATTTGTTTTTTAATAAATCCTGTTTGGGATAGAAGGCAGTATTTTCACGTCCGGATGAAAAGCTTGCCCAAAGTAAACTGCCTGCTACTCAGGCCCAGAAGCTAGGATATGCATATAATTGGTCGTTTTGGATAAAAAAACACTAAAGTTTCTAAAACTGTTAAAATAATGTCTGAGAGTATTACAAAACTTATTTGGCAGGTGAAACGCCGAGGACAAACCATCCAGGGAAAATATTTTTTGAGGTGATTTCTGTGGCACTTGGTTGCAGTTCGTATTGCTTCCACTAGAAGTCAACAGTCTTTAGAAATTGGTTTATGTTTTCCTTTAGAGAAATGAAGAAGTACGGCTATTCAGAACGAGGGTCCAGCCGAATGGACTATACTGTTTTGATGTGAGCTCCAGGTCACGCGCTTCACGTTGTTTTTATCCTTTATTGAACACAGTTTATCCCGTCTAAAATGTTATCGATTATTTACGTTTTAAAATACCTAAAGTTGGATTAGGAAAGTTGTTTGAAATGTTTGGACAGCGTTTACAGGTAACTTATTAGATATTTTGTAGTCATGCTGGGCGAGTTGGAACCGGTGTTTTTCTGAATCAAACGCGCCAAATAAATGGGACATATTGGAGTGCCAACAGAAGAAGATCTTCAAAGGTAAGGCATGAATTATATCGTTATTTCTGAGTTTTGTGTCGCACCTGGCGGGTTGAAATGTGATTGTCATGTGTTTGTTTGATGTCCTCAGATAATCGCATGGTTTGCTTTCACCGTAAAGCCTTTTTGAAATCTGACACGGTTGCTAGATTAACAAGTTAAGTTTTAATTTGGTGTATTGCACTTGTGAATGTTTGAAAGTTAAATATTTCTAATATAATTTTTTTAATTTCGCGCTCTGCAATTTCACCGAATGGTTTCGGTGAACCTAGCCATAACATTTTTTTTTAACATAGCAGCCCCATATCATCAGGTGCAAAATATAATTTTCTAATATTTAATTTGTCTGTCCATTATATTGATATTAGATCTACAAAATAGATGTGTGTTGATTGTGATTAGGCCACGTGTGATAACATGCGTCTTGGTGAGAGGTGTAGGAGTCAGGCGCAGGAGAGCAGGGATGTCTGAGGAGCGTGTTTAATAATAGTCCAGCAATGCAAATGGCACAGAACAAAAATCCCAAAACTACGCTCTCGAATAATCGTGCAAACACACGGAGGAACTAACACAGTTCCGACACTTTACATACACGTGCGTAAATGCGAAAAAACAACAAACATCAAATACCATCGAACGCAATACACACAAGTCTAATCCTGCACGAATTACGGCAGGTAACAGCTGCCCTATATACCCACATAAATCAAAGCAATTGAAAACCAGGTGTGAAAAGGAACACAGACAAAACAACCAGAAAAATAAAAAGGGATCGGTAGTGGCTAGTAGACCGGCGACGCCGAGCGCCGAGCGCCGCCCGAACAGGGAGAGGAGTTACCCTCGGTAGAAGTCGTGACACCACGGGAAAATAATACTGTCTGCAAGTCTCAACTAACTTACAAACTAGGCTATATATGATGGCATTGCACTATTATGGTGTTTCTAAAAATGAATTAAAAGGCATTGGAATAATGAATATTTTGTTTTAATTGTATTTAATTCTAAGTTTAAAAAAGTGGTTTTATTTCATATTATACAGCCTAAATGTTCAATTTAAAGTCTATATTGGTTGAATACAACAAGATGTTGTTGAAATGCTGAGTGCTCCTGCTGCCTACAGTGTGTCACAAATGCTTCACAAGGCTACAGCCTTGAAGTAATAATAGCTTAATATAATATTTGTAATTTCTTCTTAAACTACATGGCTGGTTTGTTCCTGAATGGTTTAGAGTTATTATGTTGTTTAATAGCTAATGACAGGTTGTTGAAATGTTGAGAGCTTCTGAGATCGCCCACTGATAAGGTGTATACCTCCACTACACTACGTTGATATGTATCAGTGGGTATTAAGAAGTCTGTATACTCCACTACTTTGATATGTATCAGTGGGTATTAAGAAGTCTGTATACTCCACTACTTTGATATGTATCAGTGGGTATTAAGAAGTCTGTATACACCACTACGTTGATATGTATCAGTGGGTATTAAGAAGTCAGTATACTCCACTACTTTGATAAGTATCAGTGGGTATTAAGAAGTCGGTATACTCCACCATAATTTGCAAATAAATTCATTAAAAATCCTACAATGTGATTTTCTGGATTTTTTTTCTCATTTTGTCTGTCATAGTTGAAGTGTACCTATGATGAAAAGTACAGGCCTCTCTCATATTTTTTAAGTGGGAGAACTTGCACAATTGGTGGCTGACTAAATACTTTTTTGCCCCACTGTACGTACATACATACATACATGCATACATACAGTGCCTTGCGAAAGTATTCGGCCCCCTTGAACTTTGCGACCTTTTGCCACATTTCAGGCTTCAAACATAAAGATATAAAACTGTATTTTTTTGTGAAGAATCAACAACAAGTGGGACACAATCATGAAGTGGAACGACATTTATTGGATATTTAAAACTTTTTTAACAAATCAAAAACTGAAAAATTGGGCGTGCAAAATTATTCAGCCCCTTTACTTCCAGTGCAGCAAACTCTCTCCAGAAGTTCAGTAAAGATCTCTGAAGGATCCAATGTTGACCTAAATGACTAATGATGATAAATACAATCCACCTGTGTGTAATCAAGTCTCCGTATAAATGCACCTGCACTGTGATAGTCTCAGAGGTCTGTCAAAAGCGCAGAGAGCATCATGAAGAACAAGGAACACACCAGGCAGGTCCGAGATACTGTTGTGAAGAAGTTTAAAGCCGGATTTGGATACAAATGTATGCTGTAAGCACAACCCCCACCTGTGGACGTCGGGCCCTCATACCACCCTCATGGAGTCTGATTCTGACCGTTTGAGCAGACACATGCACATTCGTGGCCTGCTGGAGGTCATTTTGCAGGGCTCTGGCAGTGCTCCTCTTACCCCTCCTTGCACAAAGGCGGAGGTAGCGGTCCTGCTGCTGGGTTGTTGCCCTCCTACGGCCTCCTCCACGTCTCCTGAGTTACTGGCCTGTCTCCTGGTAGCGCCTCCATGCTCTGGACACTATGCTGACAGACACAGCAAACCTTCTTGCCACAGCTCGCATTGATGTGCCATCCTGGATGAGCTGCACTACCTGAGCCGCTTGTGTGGGTTGTAAACTCCGTCTCATGCTACCACTAGAGTGAAAGCACCGCCAGCATTCAAAAGTGACCAAAACATCAGCCAGGAAGCATAGGAACTGAGAAGTGGTCTGTGGTCAACACCTGCAGAACCACTCCTTTATTGGGGGTGTCTTGCTAATTGCCTGTAATTTCCACCTGTTGTCTATTCCATTTGCACAACAGCATGTGAAATGTATTGTGAATCAGTGTTGCTTCCTAAGTGGACAGTTTGATTTCACAGAAGTGTGATTGACTTGGAGTTACATTGTGTTGTTTAAGTGTTCCCTTTATTTTTTTGAGCAGTGTATATTCATGTGAGGGTTACTCACTTGATGATGTCCTGTCTCTCCTCCATTTGTAGATCAGTAGCAGGATGAGTCCCACCACCAACACAGTCAGACTCACACACACCATGATGACCACTGGGGTAACTGATAGGAACACAGACAGACAGATAGACAGATAGATTTAAATATAGACAGACAGACATATTGTTAAATAGTGATCAGAGTAACTATATGAACCTCAAGAGTTACATGACTTCCTGTTGGCCTCTATGTCATCAGCATGACCATTAGTAGAAAACAAACCTCTCACTCTGTCCAGCACTCTCACTCTGTCCAAGGTAGGAGAATCTAGAGATGGAGGGGAGGGGGGCAGAGAGACAGAGAAAGAAAGAGAGAGAGACAGACAGAGAGAGAGAGAGAGAGAGAGACAGAGAGAGAGAGACATAGAGAGAGAGAGAGATGTGTCCAATGCATGACCAGATATAGTTGATTCTGTCTATATTATCTGATAGCCTGATAACATTATATAGCAGCATATTATAGTTGTCTGAAGGTGATAGAATGATGGAAGGGACAGGTGCATCATACCTGTTCTCTGTGAAGGACCAACACTGATGTCTCCAGATGCCATAAATGTAGTAGAGAGGTTTGGGAGGGTTGTGGAGAGGTTAGAGGATGTTTTGGAGAGGTTTGGTAAGGTTGTGGAGACATGGGGTCTGGAGGTGAGTGTTGAGGTTTCAGGAGAAGCTGTATGTGAAAAGGAAGTATAGGTTAAAACAAGTACAGTAACCATGTTGATTTAATGTCTGTTGAAATAACTCAGAAAGCATCTAACAAACAAACAATGTTCAAGACAACTGTGATGGAGTGTTAACTTACCATCTGTAACTGCGAGATTCACCTCTTGGTATGTGTCTAGGCCATATCTCTCCACTCCACACCAGTAGGTACCAGAGTCTGACTTCATCAGGTTCTTGATGGTCACATAGAAGACTCCATCTCCCTTGACTTCTATACTGTATCTACCTTGAGATACAGTCTTGCTCCTCTTAGTTTCAACCAGAATGTCTCTACCAGAACATGTCCCCTTGCAGAAGTATTTGTTGTTGGTTCCTGCCCAAAAGAACGAGCAGTCGAACATGACATGTCCACCCACCACTTCCTTAGTGCCAGCTGACACCACAACACACAGAGCTGTCAAACAGAAACACACAGTACAGTCACAACTGATGACCTGTGAGATAAACCCTGCTCAAATCTAACTTTAACCCTGCTCAAATCTAACTTTAACCCTGCTCAAATCTAACTTTAACCCTGGATAAATCTAACTTTAACCCTGCTCAAATCTAACAATTAACCCTGCTCAAATCTAACTTCAATCCTGCTCAAATCTAACTTTAACCCTGCTCAAATCTAACTTGAACCCTGCTCAAATCTAACTTGAACCCTGCTCAAATCTAACTTTAACCCTGCTCAAATCTAACTTTAACCCTGCTCAAATCTTACTTTATCCCTGCAGAAATCCTACTTTAACCCTGGATAAATCTAACTTTAACCCTGGATAAATCTAACTTTAACCCTGGATAAATCTTATTTTAACCCTGGATAAATCTTATTTTAACCCTGGATAAATCGTACTTTAACCCTGGATAAATCTAACTTTAACCCTGGATAAATCTTACTTTAACCCTGGATAAATCTTACTTTAACCCTGGATAAATCCTACTTTAACCCTGGATAAATCTTATTTTAACCCTGGATAAATCTTATTTTAACCCTGGATAAATCTTACTTTAACCCTGGATAAATCTTATTTTAACCCTGGATAAATCTTATTTTAACCCTGGATAAATCTTATTTTAACCCTGGATAAATCTTACTTTAACCCTGGATAAATCCTACTTTAACCCTGGATAAATCCTACTTTAACCCTGGATAAATCTTATTTTAACCCTGGATAAATCTAATTTTAACCCTGGATAAATCTTACTTTAACCCTGGATAAATCTTACTTTAACCCTGGATAAATCTAACTTTAACCCTGGATAAATCTTACTTTAACCCTGGATAAATCTTACTTTAACCCTGGATAAATCCTACTTTAACCCTGGATAAATCCTACTTTAACCCTGGATAAATCTTACTTTAACCCTGGATAAATCTTATTTTAACCCTGGATAAATCTTATTTTAACCCTGGATAAATCTTACTTTAACCCTGGATAAATCTTACTTTAACCCTGGATAAATCTAACTTTAACCCTGGATAAATCTAACTTTAACCCTGGATAAATCTTACTTTAACCCTGGATAAATCCTACTTTAACCCTGGATAAATCTTATTTTAACCCTGGATAAACACAGGTAATAGACCAACATATCAAATCCTAGTCTATATGTCACATGCACCGAATACAACACGTGTAGAACTTACAGTGAAATGCTGAATACAGGCTCTAACCAATAGTGAAAAATAACAGTAGCGAGGCTACATACAGACACCAGTTAGTCTGGCTGATTGAGGTAGTGTGTACATGTAGATATGGTTAAAGTGACTATACATATATGATGAACAGGAAGTAGCAGTAGTGTCACACATTCTAAGTTCAGTTCATTATCATGAGGTACATGTGAAAAACAAACAATCTGGCTCCTTATAGACAAATACATATCTTATTCCTTCTGTACTATATCATACAGACAGACAGACAGACAGACAGACAGACAGACAGACAGAACTCACCTGAGAGGAGACAGCAGAAGACAACATGGAGTATCTTCATTCTGGACAGTTACTCCTCAGTTACTATACTGTTAAAGTTACTTTACTACCACAGTTACTATACTGTTAAAGTTACTTTACTACCATAGTTACTATACTGTTAAAGTTACTTTACTACCACAGCTACTATACTGTTAAAGTTACTTTACTACCACAGTAACTATACTGTTACAGTTACTTTACTACCAGAGTTACTATACTGTTAAAGTTACTTTACTACCACAGTTACTATACTGTTAAAGTTACTTTACTACCACAGTTACTATACTGTTAAAGTTATTTTACTATACTACCTGCTAGCTCAGTTCCACAACAGAGTCTCTGTCAGCTACACACTTGACAGCAGGGTGTTTCTGAAACGCTCTGTCTTCCTTAATTCAAATCTCCTCCCTCATCTGACACCCCACCCCTCTCCTCTGTCTCTCTCTTTCTCTTTATCTCTCTCTGTCTTTTTGTCTCTCTCTGTCTTTAAATTAAATTAAATTTATTGGCTTGGCCTCTTTCATCTTTTTAAGTGAGAGAACTTGCTCAATTGGTGTCTGACTAAATACTTTTTTGCCCATGGTATATACAGTGTTGTAACAATGTACAAATGGTTAAAGTACACAAGGGAAAATAAATAAGCATAAATATGGGTTGTATTTACAATGGTGTTTGTTCTTCACTGGTTGCCCTTTTCTTGTGGCAACAGGTCACAAATCTTGCTGCTGTGATGGAACACTGTGGTATTTTACCCAGTAGATATGGGAGTTTATCAAAATTGGATTTGTTTTCGAATTCTTTGTGGATCTGTGTAATCTGAGGGAAATATGTATCTCTAATATGGTCATACGTTGGACAGGAGGTTAGGAAGTGCAGCTCAGTTTCCACCTCATTTTGTGGGCAGTGTGCACATATCCTGTCTTCTCTTGAGAGCCAGGTCTGTCTATGGCGGCCTTTCTCAATAGCAAGGCTATGCTCACTAAGTCTGTACATAGTCAAAGCTTTCCTTAAGTTTGGGTCAGTCACAGTGGACAGGTATTCTGCCACTGTGTACTCTCTGTTTAGGGCCAAATAGCATTCTAGTATGCTCTGTTTTTTTGTTAATTCTTTCCAATGTGTCAAGTAATTATCTTTTTGTTTTCTCATGATTTGGTTGGGTTTAATTGTGCTGCTGTCCTGGGGCTCTGTGGGATCTGTTTGTGAACAGAGCCCCAGGACCAGCTTGCTTCTCCAGGTTCATCTCTCTGTAGGTGATGGCTTTGTTATGGAAGGTTTGGGAATCGCTTCCTTTTAGGTGGTTGTAGAATTTAACAGCTCTTTTCTGGATTTTGATAATTAGTGGGTATCGGCCTAATTCTGCTCTGCATGCATTATTTGGTGTTCTACGTTGTACACAGAGGATATTTTTGCAGAATTCTGCATGCAGAGTCTCAATTTGGTGTTTGTCCCATTTTGTGAAGTCTTGGTTGGTGAGCGGATCCCAGACCTCACAACCATAAAGGGCAATGGGCTCTATGACTGATTCAAGTATTTTTAGCCAGATCCTAATTGGTATGTTGAAATTTATGTTCCTTTTGATGGCATAGAAAGCCCTTCTTGCCTTGTCTCTCAGATCGTTCACAGCTTTGTGGAAGTTACCTGTGGCGCTGATGTTTAGGCCGAGGTATGTATAGTTTTTTGAGTGCTCTAGGGCAACAGTGTCTAGATGGAATTTGTATTCCTGGCGACTGGACCCTCTCTCTCCCTCTCTCTCTATCTCTCTCTCTCTCACATTCTTTGCTGCAGAATGAAACTGGTTCAAACCGGCCGGAGGTTAGACTTCTAAACCACCAGAGATCTCAGCTATCTGTGGTGACTAAGTGTTGAAACT
This sequence comes from Oncorhynchus clarkii lewisi, assembly GCF_045791955.1. Lineage (NCBI taxonomy): Eukaryota > Metazoa > Chordata > Actinopteri > Salmoniformes > Salmonidae > Oncorhynchus > Oncorhynchus clarkii. The sequence continues at coordinate 10,332,772 of NC_092163.1, forward strand.
GTCAACTTCTCTGTTCTGAAGTTACCATGGTTATTTCAGCAGAGGAGGAACACAATGTTGAGATGATGACAATATAGTTAAAGTATACATCAATATATTTTATAACTTTTTTCTGACATTTAATTGATCCAAATACAGTCTTTGTAAGTTATAAACTCAACAGATGAGTTTCTGAACAGAAGAAACATCCCTCCTCTACAATCCAACTCCCCCTTAATGAATGATGTCATCACATAACAGACAAGCTACTGAGATCTCAGTAAACCAACAGAATGACCTCCACATCGCCCCCTACAGAATGTTATCAGTACTGATGAATAAATCTACTATAATCTCCACCACCAGTCGTCTCTCTATTGATCCTGGGGGACGAGGTTACAGTCTAATAAACTACATGTTTCAACTCGGTCAATTCAGGAAGTGAAGTGACATTCCATTCATGGATTGAAAATTCCACATGTAAAATGATGGTCATCAATGATAAATTGAATTGCGATTCATTGTCTGTATTAAAATGGAATTTAGTTAAATTGTACCCCAGCTCTGGTAACAAGAACACTGTCACAACCAGACGATCAGACGACCTCTTCTCAGACCATAGAATTACATATAGGAGCGGAAGGTAGCCTAGTGGTTAGAGCATTGGACTAGTAACCGAAAGGTTGCAAGTTCAAATCCCCGAGCTGACAAGGTACAAATCTGTCATTCTACCCTGTTCTGTATTTCACAATGATAAATACTCTAACATAAAGAAATTATTATTTCTAAATATCTGACTACGTTTCCCAGTTGAGCCTTATGTACCATTTCCAATCATGTTTTTTGTTTATCATAGTAACCATAGCAACAGTGCATGACTTCCTGTTGGCCATCGCTACATCATGGCCATCGTTACATCACTAGACATTAAACTTAACAGCACTCTCACTCTGTCTTGCAGGAGAGTCCAAGGATGGAGAATCTACAGAGGAGGGGGGGATGGGAGAGAGAGGCAACACTAGACACTATGGAACACAAAGCTTTTACTATCTCATCCTGGAATATACAAGGTGTATATTCCACCACACTACCAGGTGTGAATCAGGGAAGAGACTCAGGGGGTAATTTGGTATAGAGCAGACCTAACCCACTCTATTAAATTACCGTAATTTCCGGACTATAAGCCGCTACTTTATTCCCACGCGTTGAACCTCGTGGTTTATACAATGACGCGGCTAATTTATGGATTTTTCCCGCTTTCACAAGATTCATGCCGCCAAAAAACTGAGCACAGTCACATAATGTGACGAGCGCGCTCAAACTTCCCATCATTCTGATTACGGTAGTCATTTTGTCACCCTCATCATGGCAAAGACACGGAGAAATGCATATGATGCAGCTTTCAGGTTGAAGGCGATCGATCTGGCTGTTGGAAAAGGAAATAGAGCTGCTGCACGGGAGCTTGGCCTTAATGAGTCGATGATAAGACGTTGGAAACAGCAGCGTGAGGAACTGACTCAGTGCAAAAAGACAACAAACCTTTCAGAGGGAAGAAAAGCAGATGGCCCAAAGTATTTGCAGCCACTCGACATCAGCGTAAATCGTGCATTTAAGGTGGCGCTCCGTGTTCAGTGGGAGGCTTGGATGACAAGTGGGGACAAATCCTTCACTAAAACGGGCCGCAGGCGAAGAGCATCTTATGGTCAAGTCTGCCAGTGGGTCCTGACAGCGTGGAGCATTGTCAAAAAATCCACTATCATCAACGGGTTTGGAAAGGCTGGACTGCTGCGTGTTGAAGGGGCAGCAGCGTGAGCTCAGCGGGGTATTTGCCTCCGGATGAAAGTGACGAGAGCGACAATGAAAACGATCCAACATCGAATGAAGCAATTCGGAGGCTATTCAACTCCGACACCGAAGGAGATGACTTCAGTGGTTTCAGTGCACAGGAGGAGGAAGATAGTGACCAAGTTCATTTGTTTCAATGTACCGGTAAGCACCTGCTGCTTATAGACATGTGCGGCTTATTTATGTACAAAATACATATTTTTTAATAATTCAGTGGGTGCGGTTTATATTCAGGTGTGCTTAATAGTCCAGCAATTACGGTAGTCTAATTACGGTAGTCTAATTACGGTAGTCTAATTACGGTAGTCAACACCGGAACATTTTACATCTGGCTAGAAATTAACAAGAAAATGATCTCAACAGAGACACGTCCTCCTGTGTGCTACCTAAATCCCCCCACTAGAATCCCCATACTTTAACGATGAAAGCTTCTCCATCCTGGAGGGAGAGATCAACCATTTCCAGGGCCAGGGACATGTACTCTACTAGTCTGTGGGGACCTAAATCCCAGAACTGGACAAGAACCTGACACTGTCAGCACACAGGGGTACAAACAGCTACCTGGAGATGACAGTATTCCCTCCCAAAGTAAGTATTCCTTTGATGGGACTCCTATGGTAGGTACACCTATAGCTCATCCCTTGGCTGTAGTACTGTAGACTACTGTATCACTGACCTCAAGCCAGAGTCTCTCAGAGCGTTCACAGTCAGCCCACTAAACACCCCTATCAGATCACAGCAACATCACAGTCTACCTGAACAGAGCAGTACTCAACCATGAGGCATCAAAGCCAAAGGAACAGCCCACTAAACACCCGTATCAGATCACAGCAACATCACAGTCTACCTGAACAGAGCAGTACTCAACCATGAGGCATCAAAGCCTCGGTCATACCGAGGATCATTTAGTTATTTGATTTGGAATTTTAAAACCCATTGAAGTATAAAAATATATATAAACACATCAATTATTTGAATTTGGCCTTAATTCTGTTGGCCCATAAACGCATTGATTTGCGTATGACAGCTTTGCACACTCTTGGCATTCTCTCAACCAGCTTCATGAGGTAGTCACCTGGAATACATTTAAATTAACAGGTGTGCCTTCTTAAAAGGTCATTGGTGGAATTTATTTCCTCCTTAATACGTTTGAGCCTATAAGTTGTGTTGTGAAAAGGTAGGGGAGGGGTATGCAGAAGATAGCCCTATTTGGTAAAATAGTAAGTCCATATTATGGCAAGAATAGATCAAATGAGCAAAGAGAAATGACAGTCCATCATTACTTTAAGACATGAAGGTCAGTCAATACGAAACATTTCAAGAACTTTCTTCAAGCGCAGTTGCAAAGACCATCAAGCACTATGATGACTGGCTCTCATGAGGACCGCCACAGGAATGGAAGACCCAGAGTTACCTCTGCTGCAGAAGATCAGTTCATTACAGTTAACTGTCTCTCATGAGGACCGCCACAGGAAAGGAAGACCCAGAGTTACCTCTGCTGCAGAGGATAAGTTCATTAGAGTTACCAGCCTCAGAAATTGCAACCCAAATAAATGCTTCAGAGTTCAAGTAACAGACACATCTCAACATCAACTGTTCAGAGGAGACTGCATGAATCAGGCCTTCATGGTCGAATTGCTGCAAAGAAACCACTACTAAAGGACACCAATAAGAAGAAGAGACTTGCTTGGACCAAGAAACACAAGCAATGGACATTAGACCGGTGGAAATTTTGGCCTGGATTCCAAATTGGAGATTTTTGGTTCCAACCGGGTGTTGGGGGAACGGATGTTCTCTGCAAGTGTATTTCCCACTGTGAAGCAGTGTTTTTAAAATATACCCTATTTTAAAAACCTGTTATGAAGTTGTTTTTGTAGCATGAACTGTGAATTTTAAGCTGCTGATGTAATGTTTGTATATTTTATTGAACTTTTTTTTCTGTTGATGTTTTTTTACCTGCTGACTTTATCACTGAGCAACAGAGCTGGTGTGGGACAGGAACTTCCTGTGTGTGTTTGACAGTGGGACAGGAACTTCCTGTGTGTGTTTAACAGTGGGACAGGAACTTCCTGTGTGTGTTTGACAGTGGGACAGGAACTTCCTGTTTGTGTTTAACAGTGGGACAGGACCTTCCTGTGTGTGTTTGACAGTGGGACAGGAACTTCCTGTGTGTGTTTAACAGTGGGACAGGAACTTCCTGTGTGTGTTTAACAGTGGGACAGGAACTTCCTGTGTGTGTTTAACAGTGGGACAGGAACTTCCTGTGTGTGTTTGACAGTGGGACAGGAACTTCCTGTGTGTGTTTAACAGTGGGACAGGAACTTCCTGTGTGTGTTTGACAGTGGGACAGGAACTTCCTATGTGTGTTTGACAGTGGGACAGGAACTTCCTGTGTGTGCTTGACAGTGGGACAGGAACTTCCTGTGTGTGTTTGACAGTCGGCATGCTCACCTTGGCTGATAGTAACATTGGCTGTTAGTGACTTTCCCTCTTTCCCTCTTTCAACTTTTCTCTCCACTCCCCTTCTGTCCACGTTAAATGGCAACCTATCACGGCCCCAGAGCTAGTGTGTGGGCGGAGCCTGGTACAGGTGAGTCTCCACAGGTCTGAACGCTTCCTCTTCCTACCTGGCTGACCGCAAGGAGGCTAACGGCAAGGTGTGGTACCAGGTTGGAACACTCTGGAGGTGAGAACAAATTTCCTCAATTTGTGCCAAAAGATTATGCAACACTGGAGGAGTAACTGACTATGTAAATAAAACATCTACCTTACTGCCTTTCGTCTTTTCTCCAGACCAGCACCACCCAGGTTGTCTACTCCAACAGCCTATTGGTTTAGCACCACCCAGGTTGTCTACTCCAACAGCCTATTGGTTTAGCACCACCCATGCTGTCTACTCCAACAGCCTATTGGTTTAGCACCACCCAGGTTGTCTACTCCAACAGCCTATTGGTTTAGCACCACCCAGGTTGTCTACTCCAACAGCCTATTGGTTTAGCACCACCCAGGTTGTCTACTCCAACAGCCTATTGGTTTAGCACCACCCAGGTTGTCTACTCCAACAGCCTATTGGTTTAGCACCACCCAGGTTGTCTACTCCAACAGCCTATTGGTTTAGCACCACCCAGGTTGTCTACTCCAACAGCCTATTGGTTTAGCACCACCCAGGTTGTCTACTCCAACAGCCTATTGGTTTATCACCACCCGGGTTGTCTACTCCAACAGCCTATCGGTTTAGCACCACCCAGGTTGTCTACTCCAACAGCCTATTGGTTTAGCACCACCCAGGCTGTCTACTCCAACAGCCTATTGGTTTAAGAAAAAGGTAAGAAAAGCACCACTTATTTTTAAATTAGGAATCCAATGTGCCATTTGTTTATTTCTGTGTTTACGTGACTAATGCTACTACTTTTTGGAAAATGTGTTGTATAACCCAGGTTGTCTACTCCAACAGCCTATTGGTTTAGCACCACCCAGGCTGTCTACTCCAACAGCCTATTGGTTTAGCACCACCCAGGTTGTCTACTCCAACAGCCTATTGGTTTAGCACCACCCAGGCTGTCTACTCCAACAGCCTATTGGTTTAGCACCACCCAGGTTGTCTACTCCAACAGCCTATTGGTTTAGCACCACCCAGGTTGTCTACTCCAACAGCCTATTGGTTTAGCACCACCCAGGCTGTCTACTCCAACAGCCTATTGGTTTAGCACCACCCAGGTTGTCTACTCCAACAGCCTATTGGTTTAGCACCACCCAGGTTGTCTACTCCAACAGCCTATTGGTTTAGCACCACCCAGGTTGTCTACTCCAACAGCCTATTGGTTTAGCACCACCCAGGCTGTCTACTCCAACAGCCTATTGGTTTATCACCACCCAGGCTGTCTACTCCAACAGCCTATTGGTTTAGCACCACCCAGGTTGTCTACTCCAACAGCCTATTGGTTTAGCACCACCCAGGTTGTCTACTCCAACAGCCTATTGGTTTAAGAGGCTGCTGGACTCCCTCACTGGACCAGGGAGCCTTCCTTTCTCCTGTATCTGTCCCTGGAGAGCAGCCTGGATGGAGCCGTCAGACCTACCTGGGAGAAAAATGACATGTTTACACACTGTGTCTATCCCCTGGAGAGCAGCCTGGTTGGAGCCATCAGACCTACCTGGGAGAAATATGACATGTTTACACACTGTGTCTATCCCCTGGAGAGCAGCCTGGTTGGAGCCATCAGACCTACCTGGGAGAAATATGACATGTTTACACACTGTGTCTGTCCCCTGGAGAGCAGCCTGGTTGGAGCCGTCAGACCTACCTGGGAGAAATATGACATGTTTACACACTGTGTCTATCCCCTGGAGAGCAGCCTGGATGGAGCCGTCAAACCTACCTGGGAGAAATATGACATGTTTACACACTGTGTCTATCCCCTGGAGAGCAGCCTGGTTGGAGCCGTCAGACCTACCTGGGAGAAATATGACATGTTTACATACTGTGTCTGTCCCCTGGAGAGCAGCCTGGTTGGAGCCGTCAGACCTACCTGGGAGAAATATGACATGTTTACACACTGTGTCTGTCCCCTGGAGAGCAGCCTGGATGGAGCCGTCAGACCTACCTGGGAGAAATATGACATGTTTACACACTGTGTCTATCCCCTGGAGAGCAGCCTGGATGGAGCCGTCAGACCTACCTGGGAGAAATATGACATGTTTACACACTGTGTCTGTCCCCTGGAGAGCAGCCTGGATGGAGCCGTCAGACCTACCTGGGAGAAATATGACATGTTTACACACTGTGTCTGTCCCCTGGAGAGCAGCCTGGTTGGAGCCGTCAGACCTACCTGGGAGAAATATGACATGTTTACACACTGTGTCTGTCCCCTGGAGAGCAGCCTGGTTGGAGCCGTCAGACCTACCTGGGAGAAATATGACATGTTTACACACTGTGTCTGTCCCCTGGAGAGCAGCCTGGTTGGAGCCGTCAGACCTACCTGGGAGAAATATGACATGTTTACACACTGTGTCTATCCCCTGGAGAGCAGCCTGGTTGGCGCCGTCAGACCTACCTGGGAGAAATATGACATGTTTACACACTGTGTCTGTCCCCTGGAGAGCTGCCTGGATGGAGCCGTCAGACCTACCTGGGAGAAATATGACATGTTTACACACTGTGTCTATCCCCTGGAGAGCAGCCTGGATGGAGCCGTCAAACCTACCTGGGAGAAATATGACATGTTTACACACTGTGTCTATCCCCTGGAGAGCAGCCTGGATGGAGCTGTCAAACCTACCTGGGAGAAATATGACATGTTTACACACTGTGTCTATCCCCTGGAGAGCAGCCTGGATGGAGCCGTCAGACCTACCTGGGAGAAATATGACATGTTTACACACTGTGTCTGTCCCCTGGAGAGCAGCCTGGATGGAGCCGTCAGACCTACCTGGGAGAAATATGACATGTTTACGCACTGTGTCTGTCCCCTGGAGAGCAGCCTGGTTGGAGCCGTCAGACCTACCTGGGAGAAATATGACATGTTTACACACTGTGTCTGTCCCCTGGAGAGCAGCCTGGATGGAGCCGTCAGACCTACCTGGGAGAAATATGACATGTTTACACACTGTGTCTATCCCCTGGAGAGCAGCCTGGTTGGAGCCGTCAGACCTACCTTGGAGAAATATGACATGTTTACACACTGTGTCTGTCCCCTGGAGAGCAGCCTGGATGGAGCCGTCAGACCTACCTGGGAGAAATATGACATGTTTACACACTGTGTCTATCCCCTGCAGAGCAGCCTGGTTGGAGCCGTCAGACCTACCTGGGAGAAATATGACATGTTTACACACTGTGTCTGTCCCCTGGAGAGCAGCCTGGATGGAGCCGTCAGACCTACCTGGGAGAAATATGACATGTTTACACACTGTGTCTGTCCCCTGGAGAGCAGCCTGGTTGGAGCCGTCAGACCTACCTGGGAGAAATATGACATGTTTACACACTGTGTCTGTCCCCTGGAGAGCAGCCTGGTTGGAGCCGTCAGACCTACCTGGGAGAAATATGACATGTTTACACACTGTGTCTGTCCCCTGGAGAGCAGCCTGGTTGGAGCCGTCAGACCTACCTGGGAGAAATATGACATGTTTACACACTGTGTCTGTCCCCTGGAGAGCAGCCTGGATGGAGCCGTCAGACCTACCTGGGAGAAATATGACATGTTTACACACTGTGTCTATCCTCTGGAGAGCAGCCTGGTTGGAGCCGTCAGACCTACCTGGGAGAAATATGACATGTTTACACACTGTGTTTACCCAATTACATTTTTCCTGGTTTTCATTTACATTCAAATTGAACCTGTGATCCTTGACGTTGCTAATGCCATGCTCTATCAAATGAGCCAAATCTGACTTAAATTGATACTTTGATTCCATTTATTTTGCTAAACAGCATTAGCAAGCGCTAGTTGGCTGTAGATGCAACAAAAGTCCAATATGTTTCATCCTATATCTTGTTCTCCATCTTGTCTTTAAATAGTGAGTCAACATGTTTTCAACACTTTTATTTCCATGACTGATCAAAACTCATTTTCTCTGCAGCTGACATATAGTGAGCCATATGTTCAGAACATCAGACATATAGTGAGCCATATGTTCAGAACATCAGATATATAGTGAGCAATATGTTCAGAACATCAGACATATAGTGAGCCATTTGTTCAGAACATCAGACATATAGTGAGCCATATGTTCAGAACATCTGACATATAGTGAGCAATATGTTCAGAACATCAGACATATAGTGAGCCATATGTTCAGAACATCAGACATATAGTGAGCAATATGTTCAGAACATCTGACATATAGTGAACCATATGTTCAGAACATCAGACATATAGTGAGCCATATGTTCAGAACATCTGACATATAGTGAACCATATGTTCAGAACATCTGACATATAGTGAACCATATGTTCAGAACATCTGACATATAGTGAGCCATATGTTTGGAACATCACAATAAAATCGCAGTATCGAGTCACAATAGTACCTATACAATCGTGAACATTGTAAGAAATGCAATATATCGTATCGGCACCTAAGTATCGTGATAATATCATATTGTGAGGTCCCTGGCAGTTCCCAACTGTAACACAAACACACCTCACTGGTAACCTTGCATTTTCACTGTTTGTCTTCCATGGGACCAAATGGCCAGAGTGAACCAAACAGCCCTGCAATGGGACAACAGAGAGCTTCTGCATCTTAACGACTGAGATAATAAAGTGAACTGTACCTTTTTACTATTACATCAGTCTGTTGTGTCATTATATCAATGTCTTGTTGTTGACTTTAGGTGAAGCAGAGTTAGGGCTAAGCTGAGGTTCTGATAGAATTTCATCTTGTTCGTGTCATTTATTTTCCTAATTCTTTTTTCGACTTAATGTTTCACAGTTAACGTGACTAAACAGCAGTGCTTAAATCATCAGGAGGCGTTGCTTCCTTCGTCCTCCATTAAAGGGTTCATATATGTTTTGTTGGTCCTAACATGAGAACGGTGGACCCATTTCTTTCAGAATGTACAGACGGCTACATGACATGACCATATTTGGTCGTAGGCCCGTTGCTAAGGTGTTGAGTAAGTTATTTACTAAGGTGTTCTAATTGATTGATCAGGCTTAATGTTATTTGACTCCCTTGTAAGGGTGAAACCGTTTTTTTTAAAGTATGTGCTAACTTCATAACTGCCTTACCAAGCGGTGATGCAGCCACCATCCTCTCAGTGGTGCAGCTGTACAACATTTTGAGGATCTGAGGGCCAACACAGCGTCCTGAGGAGAGAGGAAGCGTTGTCAGGCCCTCTTCACGACTGAAAATACAAGGGTGCAACCATTTTTTTTAAGTATGTGCTAATGAGATTCATGGATTCCCAGGGACTCTACACATGAAATACCTAGCTCTCAAATTGTTCAAGCATGTACCTAACACTAAAACAAAATAACAAAACTTGCTGTATCATCTATAAGCCATAGAGAGAGGGATAATGCCTGTGGAACACTATGGCCCCGTTTCAAATGGCACCCTATTCCCTACTTAGTGCACTACTTTTGACCATATTAGTAAACAAAAGTAGTGCACCATATAGGGAATAGGGGGCCATTTGAGTCTGTGTTTAGACGAGTGGGAACAGTTCACCTTTCCCTCAGCGTGAATAGTTGATATAATGTCATTGTGGTGACAACTGGCTATTGTTGGTCATCTAGAGCAAAGAGAAAAGGGTTTGGAATAAGACAAAGGGATCAGGTCAGATCTTTTGTTGTTATTAATCCACTGATTCAGCGTGACTAAATGGAGATGTATTACGTGAGAGCAACACAGTTGAAACAGGCACATCTATAGTACAAACAGAAGACTAAATGGAGATGTATTACGTGAGAGCAACACAGTTGAAACAGGCATATCTATAGTACAGACAGAAGACAAAAAACTGAACGATTTAAAGGGAACAAAGACAAGAACACTGGACAGTGAGCTCCAGAAGTATTGGGACAGTGAGCTCCAGAAGTATTGGGACAGTGAGCTCCAGAAGTATTGGGACAGTGAGCTCCAGAAGTATCGGGACAGTGAGCTCCAGAAGTATTGGGACAGGAGCTCCAGAAGTATTGGGACAGTGAGCTCCAGAAGTATTGGGACAGTGAGCTCCAGAAGTATCGGGACAGTGAGCTCCAGAAGTATTGGGACAGTGAGCTCCAGAAGTATTGGGACAGTGAGCTCCAGAAGTATTGGGACAGTGAGCTCCAGAAGTATTGGGACAGTGACACAGATTTAGTGGTTTTGTACTCTGGCACTTTGGATTGGAAACGATTTGCTGACGTTGAGGTTAAAGGTTAAAGGGCATCCTGTGTCGTGGAGGATCGTTACAAAATATAACACTTACAAGAACTTGTGAAATCAATATAGGCTTTTAATACAATATATATCTAGAAGCCTAGATGGTCCGCGGAACACACACTTTTCCAGAGCACTTCCTGGCTCTGTTTTTATACACATACAACATATGAGTCCATCCCACATGCAAATGAAGTTACTTCCCTCAGTCTTGAAATGATTTGCTGACGTTGAGGTTAAAGTGCAGCCTGTCAGCTTTAATTTGAGGGTATTTTCATCCATATCGGGTGAAACGGTTTAGAAATTACAGAACCTTTAGTATACAGTCGACCGATTTTAGGAGACCGAAAGTATTGGGACAAATTCACTTATATGGGTATTAAAGTAGTAAAAAGTGGAGTATTTAGTCCCATATTCACAGCACACAATGACTACATACATTAGTTGGATGTGTTTGCTATTTGTTCTTGTTGTGTTTCAGATTATTTTGTGCCCAATAGAAATGTACGGTAAATAATGTGTTGTGTTATTTTGGAGTCACTTTTAACGTAAATAAGAATACAATATGTTTCTAAACACTTCTACATTAATGTGGATGCTACCATGGTTACAGATAATCCTGAATTAATTGTTAACAATGAGTAAGAAAGTTAAAGGCATACATTTCATACTCCCCCCAAAAAATGCTAACCTCCCCTGTTATTGTAATGGTGAGAGGTTAGCATGTCTTGGGGGTATGATATATAATGCTAACCTCCCTGTTATTGTAATGGTGAGAGGTTAGCATGTCTTGGGGGTATGATATATAATGCTAACCTCCCCTGTTATTGTAATGGTGAGAGGTTAGCATGTCTTGGGGGTATGATATATAATGCTAACCTCCCTGTTATTGTAATGGTGAGAGGTTAGCATGTCTTGGGGGTATGATATATAATGCTAACCTCCCCTGTTATTGTAATGGTGAGAGGTTAGCATGTCTTGGGGGTATGATATATAATGCTAACCTCCCCTGTTATTGTAATGGTGAGAGGTTAGCATGTCTTGGGGGTATGATATATAATGCTAACCTCCCCTGTTATTGTAATGGTGAGAGGTTAGCATGTCTTGGGGGTATGATATATAATGCTAACCTCCCCTGTTATTGTAATGGTGAGAGGTTAGCATGTCTTGGGGGTATGATATATAATGCTAACCTCCCCTGATATTATAATAGTGAGAGGTTAGCATGTCTTGGGTGTAAGAAGTCAGCCAAATGTTAAATTGTTCTCTGGGTTATTGTGAGACATGAATCACCTCATATATCACATGGTGTTGACCTAATGCCACCCATCAGTCACCACACCTGTCCTGTTGATTTAAGGTTTTAGAGATTTCTTTTAAGTTTGTTTAATTCGTTTGAAAACATCCAATTTATTCGGCATGCCACCCAACAGAGCATATAGACTTTAGCTTAATCACAGCCCAGGTTTCCATGGTTATCAGGCGATTGTTGCATTTCTTGCGTATGAACAGTGATAGTTGTCATTGAACCTCTTCCACACCTATTGTTAGTCTGAAATCCAGTCAGTTTCGACTGACATTTCACTCCATGTCCTCTGTGTCATTGCCAAACAGTTTATCATGACAAGGAGTGGCAAGGAGTGGAATGAGAGCTGAACATACTGGGACCCAGACTAAGGTATTGTCCCAGGGAATATTGCACAATGTGACCTGCTTCCCCCCCTCCCAGATAACCAGTGTATAAATGCCTAGTTTACAGGTGGTTCCAGCAGTCAGCATCAACATTTGGTAAGTCAGTACTTCTCTCAGATCACTATTCATACTGTCTGGTGAAACAAAGTTATTTTTGGTTTGGTGAAATTAATATATCTGAACTGACTAAGTTTGAAATGTTATAATACCCTCCAGAGAATGTGTGTCCGTGCTTAATATCTATTATTGTATTAGATGTTTTGTTATAATACCCTCCAGAGAATGTCTGTCCGTGCTTAATATCTATTATTGTATTAGATGTTTTCTAATGTGGTTTATTGCAGTCTTGTGACAGAAAATAAAATGTTTCTTATCACCTGTATAGATACAGTCAAATTAATGTTTTTTATCACCATAGGAGGATGACCTGTATAGATACAGTCAAATTAAATCAAGTCAAACTTGCATTTAAACGTGCCTGACTTTCCAGTGGATGTAAATTGTGGATAAAGTGTGGATGAATATAATAAGTGTATTTTCCTTCAGATTGTGTTCCCCGTTTCTGCCCCTGTAGAAGTAACTAGTGTTGATGAGGATGATCCTGGTGGCTCTGCTGGTGCCTCTACTGGTTCTGTCCAGCGCTGGACATACCTCAGGTACACACATATATACTATATATTTAATACATCAACAGCTGGACATACCTCAGGTACACACATATATACTATATATTTAATACATCAACAGCTGGACATACCTCAGGTACACACAAATATACTATATATTTAATACATCAACAGCTGGACATACCTCAGGTACACACAAATATACTATATATTTAATACATCAACAGCTGGACATACCTAAGGTACACACAAATATACTATATATTTAATACATCAACAGCTGGACATACCTCAGGTACACACAAATATACTATATATTTAATACATCAACAGCTGGACATACCTCAGGTACACACAAATATACTATATATTTAATACATCAACACCAGTCAAAAGTTTGAACACATTCAAGGGTTTTTCTTTATTTTTACTATTTTCTACATTGTAGGATAGCAGTGAAGACATCAAAACTATGAAATAACACATATGCAATCATGTAGTAACCAAAAAAAAGTGTAACATTTTATACATTTGATTCTTCAAAGTAGCAACCCTTTGCCTTGATGAGAACTTTGCACACTCTTGGCATTCTCTCAACCAGCTTCATTAGGTAGTCACCTGGAATGCATTTCAATTTCTTTCCTTCTCAATGCGTTTCAGCTGTAATCAGTTGTATTGTGACAAGGTAGGGGCGGTATACAGAAGATAGACCCTTGAATGAGTAGGTGTGTCCATAATATATATTACATAATGAATACTATATATGACAGACAATATATCATTTGTAAAATAGATTTTTTCACTGAGTGTCTGCCATATTAAGAGATCAAATATATTTGGTTAGACAGTATAGGGATACATGTATTATGTATTAAGTATTGTATTTACTAAGTATTTTAATAGAGTTTAATAGTATTTATAAACTGGGTGGTTCGAGCCCTGAATGCTGATTGGCTGAAAGCCGTGGTATATCAGACCATATATTTTTACTCCTCTAATTTAATTGGTAACCAGTTTATAATAGCAATAAGGCAACTGGGGTTTGTGGTATGCATCATGCCTAAGAACAGCCCTTAGCTGTGGTATATTGGCCATGTTCATGCCTTATTGCTTAAATAACCCACCACACAACTGACTTCTGTATCTTCTCTGCTCTTTAGTCTCAGAACCTTAAAATGGAGGCATCAAAACAATTCAGGTGTATCATGATACCTCAACCTAAAAAGACGATGAACCCATATATTCCCAAATTCCCACAGGTACGATTGTCACTAGCTGCGAGGCGTGTCACGAACAAGCCGTCTGCCGCACCTCCGCCATGGCAGGTGACATCACATGCACCTGTAAGAAGGGCTTCTCCGGAGACGGTCTCATCTGTTTACCTGGCCACACCGCTGCCGCCGAACACCACGCCCCTCGCCGTGTCCGCCGCTCCTACCCCACCTCCAACACCAACCTTGCCCATGTCCGGTTCAGCTGCGGCTTCAACGAGTGCGCCGACGGGGAGGACTGCATCACGGTCGACGGCATCCAGCAGTGCTCCAACCCCTGTAAGATCTACACGGTCCTGAACGACGCCTGGCGTTCCACCAACAACCACGTGGGCAACAAGCACTGTGACCGCAACGTCCGCTGGGACGGCTATTACCGCATGTTCATCGGCAACCAGAGCGTGTCCATGCCGGACAAGTGCGTGGATTCCTTCAAGTGCGGCACCCAGGCTCCCTTGTGGCTGGCGTTTCCTCCCCCCCAGCAGGTGGATGAAATTGTCCAGAGTGCAGTCTGCGCCAGCTTCAATGGGGACTGCTGCTGGGTGCAGTCTCAGCCCATCCACGTCAAGGCATGCCCTGGGAACTACTTTGTGTACAAGTTCGTCATGCCTCCCGGGTGCTACTTCGCCTATTGTGCATGTAAGGTTTTGCCTCCTGCTTTGCCAAGTTCTGAGTGGGGCTTGTTGACGTTGTTCTGCCTTTTGAATTGAAGTTATTGTATTTATTTTTAAACTGTTTACTGCTTAGTCATTCACCAGCTGGTTATATACACCATGATGTTCTTCTTATGGCCCTAGATATCAACAGTACTCAGCATATTCATCCATTCATTCATACAGGCGTATTGTATGATTCTGGTAATACCAGCATACTAGTTCTTTCAAAACATGAGCGATGAATGTTCCCTCATAACTGTGTTTCCTGTTTAACTCCTTGTTCCAGATGTATCAGCTCCTACCACAACACCAAAGCCAGTCACAACAACAACCACAACAACAACCACCACAACATCAACAACCACAACAACAAAAGCCCCTGTAAAGGTCAACACGACAACACAAACCCCTGTAAAGGTCACGAAGACAACAAATGCACCTGTAAAAGACACCACAACAACACAAACACCTGTTAAGATCACCACGACAACACAAACATCCATAAATATCACCACTACGACAAAATCACCAGTAGATGTTGTCACCTCGACAAAAACACCAGTAGACAACAATCGCACCACAACACCAACACAGTCACAGGTTGCCACGACTACGCCAAAAGCAATGTGTGGTACCTGCAGAGCGAGGGAGACCTGCTTGAGGACCGATGGGGTCACTTGGCGGTGTGAGAGGTCAGGTGAGTTCTCAGAAAACACCTGCTTGAGGACCTATGTACTGTACACTCTTAGAAAAAAAGGTGCTATCTAGAACCTAAAAGGGTTCTTCGGCTGCCCCCAGAGGAGAACCCTTTGAAGAACCCTTTTTTGGTTCCAGGTAGAACCCTATTGGGTTCCAAGTTGAACCCCTTCCCTAGAGGGTTCGACCTGGAAACAAAAAGGGTTATCCTATGGAAATAGCCGAAGAACCATTTTGAAATAACTTTTTCTAAGAGTGCATGTGAGAATTTGTAATTCCTTCTTTTCAATTGGGGTTCTTGCATAACACTCTTTCTTTCTTTTCTCATTCCTCTGTCTCTCTCTTCCTCTCTTATAGATCAGCCTGTTTCTCATCCCTCTGTCTCTCTCTTCCTCTCTTACAGATCAGCCTGTTTCTCATCCCTCTGTCTCTCTCTTCCTCTCTTACAGATCAGCCTGTTTCTCATCCCTCTGTCTCTCTCTTCCTCTCTTACAGATCAGCCTGTTTTGCTGCACCCAGAGGTAGTGTGTGGGCGGAGCCTGGTACAGGTGGGTCTCAACAGGACTAACCTGGAGGCCGCTGGTCTGGACGCCACCACCGCTAACCTGGCCGACCCCCGGTGTAACGCTCACGAAGAGCGTGGCGGCATGGTATGGTACCAGGTGGAGCGCAAGGAGGGCGTCTGCGGAAACACTCTGGTGGTGAGAACAGACCCCGACCCGTTCGCCCCGTTCCTCACCAAAACGTTCAACAGAGAACACTTGCTGTGAGACATGTTGCCATCAACAGAGAACACTTGCTGGGAGACATGTTGCCATCAACAGAGAACACTTACTGTGAGACATGTTGCCATCAACAGAAAATGATGAACAGATGAACTGGAATACAATAGTCCAAGAATGATATTATTGTGAGAACTGGTGAGAGGTCCTCTCCTGGCTTCTAATCTTCTTCCCTTTTCCCCCTTTCACCAGACAAACGGAACTGACGCCATCTTTTCCAACAGTTTATTCATCTACCACGTTCACGACGTGTCCTTCAGCCGACCCGTGAGCGTGCCTTTCTCCTGTGCCTACCCTCTGGAATCAGAGACCAGCCTGGATGTGGCCATCAAACCCTACCTGTCGTAAGTGGAGACGTGACGTTACTGTAAACACTGTAAAACATGGACAATGTAACACAACAGGGGCGGGGGGGGGACATGGGACGGGGGGGACATGGGACGGGGAGGACATGGGAAGGGGAGGACATGGGACGGGCGGACATGGGACGGGGGGACATGGGACGGGGGGGACATTGGGACGGGGGGGACATGGGACAGGGGGGGGATATGGGACCGGGGGGACATGGGACAGGGGGGGATATGGGACCGGGGGGACATGGGACACATAATGAAATTACATCCCCCCCCCCCCCCCCCCCCCCCCCCTCCATTTGTATCATTGGAATGTGATTCAATATGTGCAGTGGTGTACTTTAGGACCATGCAGACGCCTCCGAACAGTCGGGGAGGCTGTTTGGAGTGTTTATACGACTGGATTTAAAAACGATAATAATTATGCCCCCACTTCTAAATCCAAACCCTGTTACACAATGTAATATAATGTAGCACAATGTAACACAATGCAGGCGAACACATGTCGGACTGTCAGTATTCTGTTAATGCAGGCGAACACATGTCGGACTGTCAGTATCCTGTTAATGCAGGCGAACACATGTCGGACTGTCAGTATCCTGTTAATGCAGGCTAACACATGTCGGACTGTCAGTATTCTGTTAATGCAGGCTAACACATGTCGGACTGTCAGTATTCTGTTAATGCAGGCTAACACATGTCGGACTGTCAGTATTCTGTTAATGCGTAGACAGTTTATACTCCAAACCCGTGGTTCTTGATGATCCTTTAGGTAACTAGTTAAGAGTTTATCTCCTCCTCTGTCCACTCATCACACTACTGGTTGTTCTGGTTGTTCCACCAAGATACTCAGTTGAAGCTGGCTGTATAATGGTGTTAAAACTATAATAATAATAATGTCTTATCTTGCCTATCTAAAGTGACTTTGGGTGTCTTGTCTTGAAAAGTGTTTCAACAATAATGTGTATTTATTATTTTCATTAGAACTATTTTAATTATAATTATAATTATTATAAATAATAATATTAACGATTCATTTTTACTGAGCCTGTAAAGTACATTTCTCACCCAAGGCACTTTGTTTGTCCTTCACCATCTCTGACTGCATCTCTTAACTGATGGGCTCTGACTCTAAAACTTGAAATATTGAATACCATAGTCAGGTTTCTACACCAGATGTTAATGGTTATCTGGAGGAGGAATGTTTGTGGTGGAGGCAGTTAAGCTTGGAATGTATTGAGTAAAGGAAAGGCAATCACATGGTTGCAGGAACTGATAAGGATGGAGAGATGTGGGTTAGTGAGGAATGGAGGTCAGGTCATGTTAAGGGAGAAGGAACAGTTTATTGCCTGCATCACTTAACTTCCTGCCCAGCAATAAACATGTCATGTTTAGAGGGAAGGAGGATGCTCCATCCACATTGGGGTCTATATATATACTACCACTAGTGGAAACATGTCATGTTTAGAGGGAAGGAGGATGCTCCATCCACATTGGGGTCTATATATATATATATATACTACCACTGGTGGAAACATGTCATGTTTAGAGGGAAGGAGGATGCTCCATCCACATTGGGGTCTATATATATACTACCACTAGTGGAAACATGTCGTTGTCATGCTGCTGTATGACCCAGTGGTGAATAAACTTGGTTTCAGCTTTACTAAACATCCCTGAGTTTTTTACTCTGTTTATTTGGAATCTAACAAAACCAAACCTCCTATTGGCCCATTTGACAGGCTGAAGGGTTCCAGAGTCGGTAAGGGCTCCAGAGTGGGCTCCAACATGACTCTGTACCACAGCGACGACTTCACAAAGGCTTACCCAGCGGGCGGAGTCACCTTGCCGGTGGGTTCCGTGCTGCACGTGGGCGTGTCCGTAGAGGAGTCCGAGACGGAGCGTTTCGTGGTCGTTCTGGAGGACTGCTATGCCACGCAATCCCCCGACCCTAAAGACATCATGCGATACTACATCATTCAGAACAAGTATGTGTGCAGGTGTCTTGGTTTATACTCAAGGAACATATGGAGGAGGTTTTCCCAGACAGATGAAGTCTGGTTCTGGACTAACACTTTACATGTAGCTTCTCCATTGAGAATGCTTTTTACTCCAGGATCAGGATTATTCTGTGTCTGGGAAACGAACCCTAATGTTTGTGTATTTTGTTGCGTTATCTAACCTAAACCCATGATCCTCCCTGTTTCCTAGATGTCCGACTGAATTCCGTCAGGTGAGGGTGGAGGAGAGCGGCTCGTCTCTCAGGGCTCGCTTCTCTGCTCTGCTGTTCCTGTACCAGGGGGACTACCGGGACGTCTTCCTGCACTGCAGACTCAGCCTGTGTGACCAGAGGAGCACCTCCTGCACTCCAGTGAGTCCTGCATCTTTCCCGCTGACTCATCCACTCTGTCTCTGGTCTCTCTCTGGTCTCACTCAGTCTGTGGTCTCTCTCGGGTCTTACTCAGTTTGTGGTCTCTCTCTGGTCTCACTCAGTATGTGGTCTCTCTCTGGTCTCACTCAGTTTGTGGTCTCTCTCTGGTCTCACTCAGTTTGTGGTCTCTCTCTGGTCTTACTCAGTTTGTGGTCTCTCTCTGGTCTCACACAGTTTGTGTGTGGTGGTTTCTGACTCTCCTGAGTCTCTCTGTCTCAGTATCTGGTCTCTCTGACTCCGTCCCGTCTCTCTGTCTCAGTGTCTGGTCTCTCTGACTCCTCGTCTCTCTGTCTCAGTATCTGGTCTCTCTGACTCCTCGTCTCTCTGTCTCAGTGTCTGGTCTCTCTGACTCTCTCTGGCCTCTCTGTCTCAGTGTCTGGTCTCTCCGACTCCTTCCCGTCTCTCTGTCTCAGTGTCTGGTCTCTCTGACTCCTCGTCTCTCTGTCTCAGTGTCTGGTCTCTCTGACTCCTTCTCGTCTCTCTGTCTCAGTGTCTGATCTCTCTGACTCTTTCCCGTCTCTCTGTCTCAGTGTCTGGTCTCTCTGTCTCAGTGTTTGGTCTCTCTGACTCGCTCTGGTCTCTCTGTCTCAGTATCTGATCTCTCTGACTCCTTCTCATCTCTCTCCTCAGATGTGCACCAAAAGGAAATACCGCTCTGTCACCCCCTCTGTCCCCCTCGAACCCCTCACCATCGGACCAATCACCTGTGAGTACGACCTCTTATCAATCAAAACCAATAATAGATGTCAATCAAACAAATTATGTTGATGTCAGTGATGGACACTCAGGTAACTATGTAACTAAATAACAGTGTATTTGTTTTTGACTTTCAGGGTCCCAAAATGAAGATTGAACTTGTCATGCTTCCTGTATCCTAAACAATGAATCCAGTTATCTAAATGATTCATGTAAAGTTCATAAACCTATCTCACCTATACATCATTTATGTCCTAAACCAAGCCAGTTCATATTTAATATCTTACATACATCCAGTTATAAATAATGATCTTTTAAGGATATTTTTATATTTCTCGTATTTCTAGAATGATTAGTAAAATATTTCTATTTGAACCAACACAATTTCATTGTTGAACCTTTAACTAAGGCTTGAGGCCAGAAAGTGTATGTGCTGGCCACTAATGTTTGTAACGTGAAAATAAATGGACATCTAGTTGTGATTATATCAACACAAACATCTCCTTCTAGTTTAAACTGCAGCTATAATATCATTTCATCCTATTGCTCTAAAATGCTTTGTATGTGCAGTAATTTAATAGTGTTAATAAAATATAAATGATGAATATATGTATACATGTATTAATGTGTGAATAATGTACTGGGCATGTAGTGTACTATTGCTATAGCTTAGTTCTTTCTCTTTGGGATCAGTCAAGACAATGATGAACCAGTAAGTGTCAGTATTACCCCAGAAACACTGTTAGAAGTCTGCATCATCACGACACAACAACAGCAGACTTACAAATACTTTTTTATTAATTCAATAATTAACGGGCAATTCCACCAATTTTCGACCTCATCTTCATTATCTCCAGAACAATACCATAGTCTACATATGTCAAAACTGCAAATCTCAACGTTTTGTAGAAAATAATATATAAAGTTCTACCTGATGACATCAAAAGTTTAAACATTTTTTAAAAATATATTGATTTTCAAATACTATGAGATTATGAAAATCCCCTCTGGCTAGAAAGATCACTGGGTTTTTTAAAGTTTAGATTCTACAATTTTTTAAGGACCTTTCTTCTTCTTCTCTTTTTAACCACCGATCATAGAAACATGCAGTTTGCACCTACAGTGGGGCCTGAAATGATTGACATCCTTGATAAAGATGAGCAATAATGAGTTAGTTTAAAATAAATCATTCAAATACTGAGCGATATTTAATGCTAAAAAAAAAGGGAAATTATATTTTTTTAATACTAATACAATTACTCAGAGAAAGAGATTTTGTTTAACAAGTAATATATATTTTTTCTCTCAAAATGGTAGGGGTTAAAACTATTGACACCCCTAAAGATTATTATAAATAACGTAGTCAAAAGTTTAGTATTTTGTCCCATTCTCCCAAGACATGTTCAACTCCCCTGTTATTGTCATGGTGAGAGGTTAGCATGTCTTGGGGGGTATGATATATAATGCTAACCTCCCCTGTTATTGTAATGGTGAGAGGTTAGCATGTCTTGGGGGTATGATATATAATGCTAACCTCCCCTGTTATTGTAATGGTGAGAGGTTAGCATGTCTTGGGGGTATGATATATAATGCTAACCTCCCCTGTTATTGGTCATGATGAGAGGTTAGCATGTCTTGGGGGTATGATATATAATGCTAACCTCCCCTGTTATTGTAATGGTGAGAGGTTAGCATGTCTTGGGGGGTATGATATATAATGCTAACCTCCCCTGTTATTGTAATGGTGAGAGGTTAGCATGTCTTGGGGGTATGATATATAATGCTAACCTCCCCTGTTATTGGTCATGGTGAGAGGTTAGCATGTCTTGGGGGTATGATATATAATGCTAACCTCCCCTGTTATTGTAATGGTGAGAGGTTAGCATGTCTTGGGGGGTATGATATATAATGCTAACCTCCCCTGTTATTGTAATGGTGAGAGGTTAGCATGTCTTGGGGGTATGATATATAATGCTAACCTCCCTGTTATTGTAATGGTTGGAGGTTAGCATGTCTTGGGGGGTATGATATATAATGCTAACCTCCCCTGTTATTGGTCATGGTGAGAGGTTAGCATGTCTTGGGGGTATGATATATAATGCTAACCTCCCCTGTTATTGGTCATGGTGAGAGGTTAGCATGTCTTGGGGGTATGATATATAATGCTAACCTCCCCTGTTATTGTAATGGTGAGAGGTTAGCATGTCTTGGGGGTATGATATATAATGCTAACCTCCCTGTTATTGTAATGGTGAGAGGTTAGCATGTCTTGGGGGTATGATATATAATGCTAACCTCCCCTGTTATTGGTCATGGTGAGAGGTTAGCATGTCTTGGGGGGTATGATCTTTGACATTAAATGTAGAAGGGTTTAGAAACATACTATATTCTTATTTACAATAAAAGTGACTCCAAAATGACAACACATTATTCACCATTAATTTCGATTGGGCACATAATAATCTGAAACCCAACCAAAACGAACTGCAAATGCATCCAACAAGTTTGTAGAATCACAACCTTGATGTAATCATTGCGTACTAGGAATATGGGACCAAATACTAAACTTTTGACTACTTTATTGATAAGAATTCTTTAAGGGTGCCACTAATTACCTTTTTGAGAGAAAAAGTATTATTGTATACATTTGTATCTGATCAATTGTATTAGTATAAAATAGTTTATACAACCGCATTGTTGAATATTAGTTTCTTATTGGCTAGAAGGGGCATTCTAGAATGTACATTAAAAAAAAAAAATGTAAGAAGATATTCGGACATCTTGTAATCAAACTGGGCTCCACGTCATCCCGCTGCGCCATCCATTATTCCGATGGTAAAATACAGAACGTCTGTGTTAATCATTACATCATTTCCCCCCAAATATAGCATACACATCATTCCCCCCAAATATAGCATACACATCATTCCCCCCAAATATAGCATACACATCATTCCCCCCAAATATAGCATACACATCATTTCCCCCAAATATAGCATACACATCATTCCCCCCAAATATAGCATACACATCATTCCCCCCAAATATAGCATACACATCATTCCCCCCAAATATAGCATACACATCATTTCCCCCCAAATATAGCATACACATCATTCCCCCCAAATATAGCATACACATCATTCCCCCCAAATATAGCATACACATCATTCCCCCCAAATATAGCATACACATCATTCCCCCCAAATATAGCATACACATCATTCCCCCCAAATATAGCATACACATCATTCCCCCCAAATATAGCATACACATCATTCCCCCCAAATATAGCATACACATCATTCCCCCCAAATATAGCATACACATCATTCCCCCCAAATATAGCATACACATCATTCCCCCCGCATATAGCATACACATCATTCCCCCAAATATAGCATACACATCATTCCCCCCAAAATATAGCATACACATCATTCCCCCCAAATATAGCATACACATCATTCCCCCAAATATAGCATACACATCATTCCCCCCAAATATAGCATACACATCATTCCCCCCAAAATATAGCATACACATCATTCCCCCCGCATATAGCATACACATCATTCCCCCCAAATATAGCATACACATCATTCCCCCCAAAATATAGCATACACATCATTCCCCCCGCATATAGCATACACATCATCCCCCCCAAATATAGCATACACATCATCCCCCCCGCATATAGCATACACATCATTCCCCCCAAATATAGCATACACATCATTCCCCCCAAATATAGCATACACATCATTCCCCCCAAATATAGCATACACATCATTCCCCCCAAATATAGCATACACATCATTCCCCCAAAATATAGCATACACATCATTCCCCCCAAATATAGCATACACATCATTCCCCCCAAATATAGCATACACATCATTCCCCCCAAATATAGCATACACATCATTCCCCCCAAATATAGCATACACATCATTCCCCCCAAATATAGCATACACATCATTCCCCCAAAATATAGCATACACATCATTCCCCCCAAATATAGCATACACATCATTCCCCCCAAATATAGCATACACATCATTCCCCCCAAATATAGCATACACATCATTCCCCCCAAATATAGCATACACATCATTTCCCCCCAAATATAGCATACACATCATTCCCCCCAAATATAGCATACACATCATTCCCCCCAAATATAGCATACACATCATTCCCCCCAAATATAGCATACACATCATTCCCCCCAAATATAGCATACACATCATTCCCCCCAAATATAGCATACACATCATTCCCCCCAAATATAGCATACACATCATTCCCCCCAAATATAGCATACACATCATTCCCCCCAAATATAGCATACACATCATTCCCCCCAAATATAGCATACACATCATTCCCCCCAAATATAGCATACACATCATTCCCCCCAAATATAGCATACACATCATTCCCCCCAAATATAGCATACACATCATTCCCCCCAAATATAGCATACACATCATTCCCCCAAAATATAGCATACACATCATTCCCCCCAAATATAGCATACACATCATTCCCCCCAAATATAGCATACACATCATTCCCCCCAAATATAGCATACACATCATTCCCCCAAAATATAGCATACACATCATTCCCCCCAAATATAGCATACACATCATTCCCCCCAAATATAGCATACGCATCATTCCCCCCAAATATAGCATACACATCATTTCCCCCCAAATATAGCATACACATCATTTCCCCCAAATATAGCATACACATCATTCCCCCCAAATATAGCATACACATCATTCCCCCCAAATATAGCATACACATCATTCCCCCCAAATATAGCATACACATCATTCCCCCCAAAATATAGCATACACATCATTCCCCCCAAATATAGCATACACATCATTTCCCCCAAATATAGCATACACATCATTCCCCCCAAATATAGCATACACATCATTCCCCCCAAATATAGCATACACATCATTCCCCCCAAATATAGCATACACATCATTCCCCCCAAATATAGCATACACATCATTCCCCCCAAATATAGCATACACATCATTCCCCCCAAATATAGCATACACATCATTCCCCCCAAATATAGCATACACATCATTCCCCCCAAATATAGCATACACATCATTCCCCCCAAATATAGCATACACATCATTTCCCCCCAAATATAGCATACACATCATTTCCCCCCAAATATAGCATACACATCATTCCCCCAAATATAGCATACACATCATTCCCCCCAAATATAGCATACACATCATTCCCCCCAAATATAGCATACACATCATTCCCCCCAAATATAGCATACACATCATTCCCCCCAAATATAGCATACACATCATTCCCCCCAAATATAGCATACACATCATTCCCCCAAATATAGCATACACATCATTCCCCCCAAATATAGCATACATCATTCCCCCCAAATATAGCATACACATCATTCCCCCCAAATATAGCATACACATCATTCCCCCCAAATATAGCATACACATCATTCCCCCCAAATATAGCATACACATCATTCCCCCCCAAATATAGCATACACATCATTCCCCCCAAATATAGCATACACATCATTCCCCCCAAATATAGCATACACATCATTCCCCCCAAATATAGCATACACATCATTCCCCCCAAATATAGCATACACATCATTCCCCCCAAATATAGCATACACATCATTCCCCCCAAATATAGCATACACATCATTCCCCCCAAATATAGCATACACATCATTCCCCCCAAATATAGCATACACATCATTTCCCCCCAAATATAGCATACACATCATTCCCCCCAAATATAGCATACACATCATTCCCCCCAAATATAGCATACACATCATTTCCCCCAAATATAGCATACACATCATTCCCCCCAAATATAGCATACACATCATTCCCCCCAAATATAGCATACACATCATTCCCCCCAAATATAGCATACACATCATTCCCCCCAAATATAGCATACACATCATTCCCCCCAAATATAGCATACACATCATTCCCCCCAAATATAGCATACACATCATTCCCCCCAAATATAGCATACACATCATTCCCCCCAAATATAGCATACACATCATTCCCCCCAAATATAGCATACACATCATTTCCCCCCAAATATAGCATACACATCATTCCCCCCAAATATAGCATACACATCATTCCCCCCAAATATAGCATACACATCATTCCCCCCAAATATAGCATACACATCATTCCCCCCAAATATAGCATACACATCATTCCCCCCAAATATAGCATACACATCATTCCCCCCAAATATAGCATACACATCATTCCCCCCAAATATAGCATACACATCATTCCCCCCAAATATAGCATACACATCATTCCCCCCAAATATAGCATACACATCATTCCCCCCAAATATAGCATACACATCATTCCCCCCAAATATAGCATACACATCATTCCCCCCAAATATAGCATACACATCATTCCCCCCAAATATAGCATACACATCATTCCCCCCAAATATAGCATACACATCATTTCCCCCCAAATATAGCATACACATCATTCCCCCCAAATATAGCATACACATCATTCCCCCCAAATATAGCATACACATCATTTCCCCCAAATATAGCATACACATCATTCCCCCCAAATATAGCATACACATCATTCCCCCCAAATATAGCATACACATCATTCCCCCCAAATATAGCATACACATCATTCCCCCCAAATATAGCATACACATCATTCCCCCCAAATATAGCATACACATCATTCCCCCCAAATATAGCATACACATCATTCCCCCCAAATATAGCATACACATCATTCCCCCCAAATATAGCATACACATCATTCCCCCCAAATATAGCATACACATCATTTCCCCCCAAATATAGCATACACATCATTCCCCCCAAATATAGCATACACATCATTCCCCCCAAATATAGCATACACATCATTCCCCCCAAATATAGCATACACATCATTCCCCCCAAATATAGCATACACATCATTCCCCCCAAATATAGCATACACATCATTCCCCCCAAATATAGCATACACATCATTCCCCCCAAATATAGCATACACATCATTCCCCCCAAATATAGCATACACATCATTCCCCCCAAATATAGCATACACATCATTCCCCCCAAATATAGCATACACATCATTCCCCCCAAATATAGCATACACATCATTCCCCCCAAATATAGCATACACATCATTCCCCCCAAATATAGCATACACATCATTCCCCCCAAATATAGCATACACATCATTCCCCCCAAATATAGCATACGCATCATTCCCCCCAAATATAGCATACACATCATTTCCCCCCAAATATAGCATACACATCATTTCCCCCAAATATAGCATACACATCATTCCCCCCAAATATAGCATACACATCATTCCCCCCAAATATAGCATACACATCATTCCCCCCAAATATAGCATACACATCATTCCCCCCAAAATATAGCATACACATCATTCCCCCCAAATATAGCATACACATCATTTCCCCCAAATATAGCATACACATCATTCCCCCCAAATATAGCATACACATCATTCCCCCCAAATATAGCATACACATCATTCCCCCCAAATATAGCATACACATCATTCCCCCCAAATATAGCATACACATCATTCCCCCCAAATATAGCATACACATCATTCCCCCCAAATATAGCATACACATCATTCCCCCCAAATATAGCATACACATCATTCCCCCCAAATATAGCATACACATCATTCCCCCCAAATATAGCATACACATCATTTCCCCCCAAATATAGCATACACATCATTTCCCCCCAAATATAGCATACACATCATTCCCCCAAATATAGCATACACATCATTCCCCCCAAATATAGCATACACATCATTCCCCCCAAATATAGCATACACATCATTCCCCCCAAATATAGCATACACATCATTCCCCCCAAATATAGCATACACATCATTCCCCCCAAATATAGCATACACATCATTCCCCCAAATATAGCATACACATCATTCCCCCCAAATATAGCATACATCATTCCCCCCAAATATAGCATACACATCATTCCCCCCAAATATAGCATACACATCATTCCCCCCAAATATAGCATACACATCATTCCCCCCAAATATAGCATACACATCATTCCCCCCCAAATATAGCATACACATCATTCCCCCCAAATATAGCATACACATCATTCCCCCCAAATATAGCATACACATCATTCCCCCCAAATATAGCATACACATCATTCCCCCCAAATATAGCATACACATCATTCCCCCCAAATATAGCATACACATCATTCCCCCCAAATATAGCATACACATCATTCCCCCCAAATATAGCATACACATCATTCCCCCCAAATATAGCATACACATCATTTCCCCCCAAATATAGCATACACATCATTCCCCCCAAATATAGCATACACATCATTCCCCCCAAATATAGCATACACATCATTTCCCCCAAATATAGCATACACATCATTCCCCCCAAATATAGCATACACATCATTCCCCCCAAATATAGCATACACATCATTCCCCCCAAATATAGCATACACATCATTCCCCCCAAATATAGCATACACATCATTCCCCCCAAATATAGCATACACATCATTCCCCCCAAATATAGCATACACATCATTCCCCCCAAATATAGCATACACATCATTCCCCCCAAATATAGCATACACATCATTCCCCCCAAATATAGCATACACATCATTTCCCCCCAAATATAGCATACACATCATTCCCCCCAAATATAGCATACACATCATTCCCCCCAAATATAGCATACACATCATTCCCCCCAAATATAGCATACACATCATTTCCCCCCAAATATAGCATACACATCATTCCCCCCAAATATAGCATACACATCATTCCCCCCAAATATAGCATACACATCATTCCCCCCAAATATAGCATACACATCATTCCCCCCAAATATAGCATACACATCATTCCCCCCAAATATAGCATACACATCATTCCCCCCAAATATAGCATACACATCATTCCCCCCAAATATAGCATACACATCATTCCCCCCAAATATAGCATACACATCATTCCCCCCAAATATAGCATACACATCATTCCCCCAAAATATAGCATACACATCATTCCCCCCAAATATAGCATACACATCATTCCCCCCAAATATAGCATACACATCATTCCCCCCAAATATAGCATACACATCATTCCCCCAAAATATAGCATACACATCATTCCCCCCAAATATAGCATACACATCATTCCCCCCAAATATAGCATACGCATCATTCCCCCCAAATATAGCATACACATCATTTCCCCCCAAATATAGCATACACATCATTTCCCCCAAATATAGCATACACATCATTCCCCCCAAATATAGCATACACATCATTCCCCCCAAATATAGCATACACATCATTCCCCCCAAATATAGCATACACATCATTCCCCCCAAAATATAGCATACACATCATTCCCCCCAAATATAGCATACACATCATTTCCCCCAAATATAGCATACACATCATTCCCCCCAAATATAGCATACACATCATTCCCCCCAAATATAGCATACACATCATTCCCCCCAAATATAGCATACACATCATTCCCCCCAAATATAGCATACACATCATTCCCCCCAAATATAGCATACACATCATTCCCCCCAAATATAGCATACACATCATTCCCCCCAAATATAGCATACACATCATTCCCCCCAAATATAGCATACACATCATTCCCCCCAAATATAGCATACACATCATTTCCCCCCAAATATAGCATACACATCATTTCCCCCCAAATATAGCATACACATCATTCCCCCAAATATAGCATACACATCATTCCCCCCAAATATAGCATACACATCATTCCCCCCAAATATAGCATACACATCATTCCCCCCAAATATAGCATACACATCATTCCCCCCAAATATAGCATACACATCATTCCCCCCAAATATAGCATACACATCATTCCCCCAAATATAGCATACACATCATTCCCCCCAAATATAGCATACATCATTCCCCCCAAATATAGCATACACATCATTTCCCCCAAATATAGCATACACATCATTCCCCCCAAATATAGCATACACATCATTCCCCCCAAATATAGCATACACATCATTCCCCCCCAAATATAGCATACACATCATTCCCCCCAAATATAGCATACACATCATTCCCCCCAAATATAGCATACACATCATTCCCCCCAAATATAGCATACACATCATTCCCCCCAAATATAGCATACACATCATTCCCCCCAAATATAGCATACACATCATTCCCCCCAAATATAGCATACACATCATTCCCCCCAAATATAGCATACACATCATTCCCCCCAAATATAGCATACACATCATTTCCCCCCAAATATAGCATACACATCATTCCCCCCAAATATAGCATACACATCATTCCCCCCAAATATAGCATACACATCATTTCCCCCAAATATAGCATACACATCATTCCCCCCAAATATAGCATACACATCATTCCCCCCAAATATAGCATACACATCATTCCCCCCAAATATAGCATACACATCATTCCCCCCAAATATAGCATACACATCATTCCCCCCAAATATAGCATACACATCATTCCCCCCAAATATAGCATACACATCATTCCCCCCAAATATAGCATACACATCATTCCCCCCAAATATAGCATACACATCATTCCCCCCAAATATAGCATACACATCATTCCCCCCAAATATAGCATACACATCATTCCCCCCAAATATAGCATACACATCATTCCCCCCAAATATAGCATACACATCATTCCCCCCAAATATAGCATACACATCATTCCCCCCAAATATAGCATACACATCATTCCCCCCAAATATAGCATACACATCATTCCCCCCAAATATAGCATACACATCATTCCCCCCAAATATAGCATACACATCATTCCCCCCAAATATAGCATACACATCATTCCCCCCAAATATAGCATACACATCATTCCCCCCAAATATAGCATACACATCATTCCCCCCAAATATAGCATACACATCATTCCCCCCGCATATAGCATACACATCATTCCCCCCAAATATAGCATACACATCATTTCCCCCCAAATATAGCATACACATCATTCCCCCCAAATATAGCATACACATCATTCCCCCCAAATATAGCATACACATCATTCCCCCCAAATATAGCATACACATCATTCCCCCCAAATATAGCATACACATCATTCCCCCAAAATATAGCATACACATCATTCCCCCCAAATATAGCATACACATCATTCCCCCCAAATATAGCATACACATCATTCCCCCCAAATATAGCATACACATCATTCCCCCCAAATATAGCATACACATCATTTCCCCCCAAATATAGCATACACATCATTCCCCCCAAATATAGCATACACATCATTCCCCCCAAATATAGCATACACATCATTCCCCCCAAATATAGCATACACATCATTCCCCCCAAATATAGCATACACATCATTCCCCCCAAATATAGCATACACATCATTCCCCCCAAATATAGCATACACATCATTCCCCCCGCATATAGCATACACATCATTCCCCCCAAATATAGCATACACATCATTTCCCCCAAATATAGCATACACATCATTCCCCCCAAATATAGCATACACATCATTCCCCCCAAATATAGCATACACATCATTTCCCCCAAATATAGCATACACATCATTCCCCCCAAATATAGCATACACATCATTCCCCCCAAATATAGCATACACATCATTCCCCCCAAATATAGCATACACATCATTCCCCCCAAATATAGCATACACATCATTTCCCCCAAATATAGCATACACATCATTCCCCCCAAATATAGCATACACATCATTCCCCCCAAATATAGCATACACATCATTTCCCCCAAATATAGCATACACATAATTTCCCCCAAATATAGCATACACATCATTCCCCCCAAATATAGCATACACATCATTCCCCCCAAATATAGCATACACATCATTTCCCTCCAAATATAGCATACACATCATTCCCCCCAAATATAGCATACACATCATTCCCCCCAAATATAGCATACACATCATTCCCCCCAAATATAGCATACACATCATTCCCCCCAAATATAGCATACACATCATTCCCCCCAAATATAGCATACACATCATTTCCCCCGCATATAGCATACACATCATTCCCCCCGCATATAGCATACACATCATTCCCCCCAAATATAGCATACACATCATTCCCCCCAAATATAGCATACACATCATTCCCCCCAAATATAGCATACACATCATTCCCCCCAAATATAGCATACACATCATTTCCCCCCGCATATAGCATACACATCATTCCCCCCAAATATAGCATACACATCATTCCCCCCAAATATAGCATACACATCATTCCCCCCAAATATAGCATACACATCATTCCCCCCAAATATAGCATACACATCATTCCCCCCAAATATAGCATACACATCATTCCCCCCAAATATAGCATACACATCATTTCCCCCGCATATAGCATACACATCATTCCCCCCGCATATAGCATACACATCATTCCCCCCAAATATAGCATACACATCATTCCCCCCAAATATAGCATACACATCATTCCCCCCAAATATAGCATACACATCATTCCCCCCAAATATAGCATACACATCATTCCCCCCAAATATAGCATACACATCATTTCCCCCCGCATATAGCATACACATCATTCCCCCCAAATATAGCATACACATCATTCCCCCCAAATATAGCATACACATCATTCCCCCCAAATATAGCATACACATCATTCCCCCCAAATATAGCATACACATCATTCCCCCCAAATATAGCATACACATCATTCCCCCCAAATATAGCATACACATCATTTCCCCCCGCATATAGCATACACATCATTCCCCCCAAATATAGCATACACATCATTCCCCCCAAATATAGCATACACATCATTCCCCCCAAATATAGCATACACATCATTCCCCCCAAATATAGCATACACATCATTCCCCCCAAATATAGCATACACATCATTTCCCCCCAAATATAGCATACACATCATTCCCCCCAAATATAGCATACACATCATTCCCCCCAAATATAGCATACACATCATTTCCCCCAAATATAGCATACACATCATTCCCCCCAAATATAGCATACACATCATTCCCCCCAAATATAGCATACACATCATTCCCCCCAAATATAGCATACACATCATTCCCCCCAAATATAGCATACACATCATTCCCCCCAAATATAGCATACACATCATTCCCCCCAAATATAGCATACACATCATTCCCCCCAAATATAGCATACACATCATTCCCCCCAAATATAGCATACACATCATTCCCCCCAAATATAGCATACACATCATTCCCCCCAAATATAGCATACACATCATTCCCCCCAAATATAGCATACACATCATTCCCCCCAAATATAGCATACACATCATTCCCCCCAAATATAGCATACACATCATTCCCCCCAAATATAGCATACACATCATTCCCCCCAAATATAGCATACACATCATTCCCCCCAAATATAGCATACACATCATTCCCCCCAAATATAGCATACACATCATTCCCCCCAAATATAGCATACACATCATTCCCCCCAAATATAGCATACACATCATTCCCCCCAAATATAGCATACACATCATTCCCCCCGCATATAGCATACACATCATTCCCCCCAAATATAGCATACACATCATTTCCCCCCAAATATAGCATACACATCATTCCCCCCAAATATAGCATACACATCATTCCCCCCAAATATAGCATACACATCATTCCCCCCAAATATAGCATACACATCATTCCCCCCAAATATAGCATACACATCATTCCCCCAAAATATAGCATACACATCATTCCCCCCAAATATAGCATACACATCATTCCCCCCAAATATAGCATACACATCATTCCCCCCAAATATAGCATACACATCATTCCCCCCAAATATAGCATACACATCATTTCCCCCCAAATATAGCATACACATCATTCCCCCCAAATATAGCATACACATCATTCCCCCCAAATATAGCATACACATCATTCCCCCCAAATATAGCATACACATCATTCCCCCCAAATATAGCATACACATCATTCCCCCCAAATATAGCATACACATCATTCCCCCCAAATATAGCATACACATCATTCCCCCCGCATATAGCATACACATCATTCCCCCCAAATATAGCATACACATCATTTCCCCCAAATATAGCATACACATCATTCCCCCCAAATATAGCATACACATCATTCCCCCCAAATATAGCATACACATCATTTCCCCCAAATATAGCATACACATCATTCCCCCCAAATATAGCATACACATCATTCCCCCCAAATATAGCATACACATCATTCCCCCCAAATATAGCATACACATCATTCCCCCCAAATATAGCATACACATCATTTCCCCCAAATATAGCATACACATCATTCCCCCCAAATATAGCATACACATCATTCCCCCCAAATATAGCATACACATCATTTCCCCCAAATATAGCATACACATAATTTCCCCCAAATATAGCATACACATCATTCCCCCCAAATATAGCATACACATCATTCCCCCCAAATATAGCATACACATCATTTCCCTCCAAATATAGCATACACATCATTCCCCCCAAATATAGCATACACATCATTCCCCCCAAATATAGCATACACATCATTCCCCCCAAATATAGCATACACATCATTCCCCCCAAATATAGCATACACATCATTCCCCCCAAATATAGCATACACATCATTTCCCCCACATATAGCATACACATCATTCCCCCCGCATATAGCATACACATCATTCCCCCCAAATATAGCATACACATCATTCCCCCCAAATATAGCATACACATCATTCCCCCCAAATATAGCATACACATCATTCCCCCCAAATATAGCATACACATCATTTCCCCCCGCATATAGCATACACATCATTCCCCCCAAATATAGCATACACATCATTCCCCCCAAATATAGCATACACATCATTCCCCCCAAATATAGCATACACATCATTCCCCCCAAATATAGCATACACATCATTCCCCCCAAATATAGCATACACATCATTCCCCCCAAATATAGCATACACATCATTTCCCCCGCATATAGCATACACATCATTCCCCCCGCATATAGCATACACATCATTCCCCCCAAATATAGCATACACATCATTCCCCCCAAATATAGCATACACATCATTCCCCCCAAATATAGCATACACATCATTCCCCCCAAATATAGCATACACATCATTCCCCCCAAATATAGCATACACATCATTTCCCCCCGCATATAGCATACACATCATTCCCCCCAAATATAGCATACACATCATTCCCCCCAAATATAGCATACACATCATTCCCCCCAAATATAGCATACACATCATTCCCCCCAAATATAGCATACACATCATTCCCCCCAAATATAGCATACACATCATTCCCCCCAAATATAGCATACACATCATTTCCCCCCGCATATAGCATACACATCATTCCCCCCAAATA
This sequence comes from Oncorhynchus clarkii lewisi, assembly GCF_045791955.1. Taxonomy (NCBI): domain Eukaryota; kingdom Metazoa; phylum Chordata; class Actinopteri; order Salmoniformes; family Salmonidae; genus Oncorhynchus; species Oncorhynchus clarkii. Next base: position 10,368,401 of record NC_092163.1, read on the forward strand.
TAGCATACACATCATTCCCCCCAAATATAGCATACACATCATTCCCCCCAAATATAGCATACACATCATTCCCCCCAAATATAGCATACACATCATTCCCCCCAAATATAGCATACACATCATTCCCCCCAAATATAGCATACACATCATTCCCCCCAAATATAGCATACACATCATTCCCCCCAAATATAGCATACACATCATTCCCCCCAAATATAGCATACACATCATTCCCCCCAAATATAGCATACACATCATTCCCCCCAAATATAGCATACAATATAGCACAGTATTGGAATTATTTATTTTATACAGTCATAATTGATCATCTTTTATCAAGGGTAATAATCTCGTTCCACACTGTACATCGATAATGACATCGTGCTGGAGATAATGAATATGAGGTTGAAAAGTGGAGTAATTGTCCTTTTAATATTCTTTCTTCATGTGTTGAATCTCAAATCTAATGATTTTCTCCCGGATGGCACAGCGGTCTATTTTGTAAATAAGGTATATCTGTTCTCACTTTGTCGTTATGTGATACTGTGTGTAGATTGACGAGGAAAACAATTAATTGAATCAACTTTAGAATAAGGCTGTAACGTATCAAAATGTGGAATTAGGGGAAGGGGTGTGAATACTTACCGAACGCACTGTATGTATTCAACCACCTAAGCCAAGACATGCAAGAATCACCTTTGGCAGCGATTACAGCTGTGAGCCTTTCAAATCTCGAAGAGCTTTACACACTTGGATTGTACAACATTTGCATATTGTTATTTAAAAAGTCTTCAAGCTCTGTCAAGTTGGTTGTTGATCATTTCTAGACAGCCATTTTCAATCGTTGCCATAGATTTTCAAGCCAATTTAAGTCAAAACTGTAACTAGGCCTCTCAAGAACATTCAATCTCGTCTTGGTATGCAACTTCGGTGTAGATTTGGCCTTGTGTTTTAAGGTTATTGTCCTGCTGAAGGTGAATTTGTCACCCAGTGTCTGTTGGAAAGCAGATTGAACCAGGTTTTCCTCTAGGATTCCGTTTATTTTTATCCTTAATTCTTGCCAATGACAAGCATACCACCATGCTTGAAAATATGAAGTGATGTGTTGGATTTTTCCAAAAGATAAAGCTTTGTATTCAGGACATAAAGTTCATTTCTTTATTAACATGTTCTGCAGTTTTACTTCAGTGTCTTTACTTCAGTGTCTTTACTTCAGTGTCTTTACTTCAGTGTCTTTACTTCAGTGTCTTTACTTCAGTGTCTTTATTTCAGTGTCTTTACTTCAGTGTCTTTACTTCAGTGTCTTTACTTCAGTGTCTTTACTTCAGTGTCTTTACTTCAGTGTCTTTACTTCAGTGTCTTTATTTCAGTGTCTTTACTTCAGTGTCTTTACTTCAGTGTCTTTATTTCAGTGTCTTTACTTCAGTGTCTTTACTTCAGTGTCTTTACTTCAGTGTCTTTATTTCAGTGTCTTTACTTCAGTGTCTTTACTTCAGTGTCTTTATTTCAGTGTCTTTACTTCAGTGTCTTTACTTCAGTGTCTTTACTTCAGTGTCTTTACTTCAGTGTCTTTATTTCAGTGTCTTTACTTCAGTGTCTTTACTTCAGTGTCTTTACTTCAGTGTCTTTACTTCAGTGTCTTTACTTCATGTTCTGCAGTTTTACTTCAGTGTCTTTACTTCAGTGTCTTTACTTCAGTGTCTTTACTTCATGTTCTGCAGTTTTACTTCAGTGTCTTTACTTCAGTGTCTTTACTTCAGTGTCTTTACTTCAGTGTCTTTACTTCAGTGTCTTTATTTCAGTGTCTTTACTTCAGTGTCTTTACTTCAGTGTCTTTACTTCAGTGTCTTTATTTCAGTGTCTTTACTTCAGTGTCTTTACTTCAGTGTCTTTACTTCAGTGTCTTTATTTCAGTGTCTTTACTTCAGTGTCTTTACTTCAGTGTCTTTATTTCAGTGTCTTTACTTCAGTGTCTTTACTTCAGTGTCTTTACTTCAGTGTCTTTATTTCAGTGTCTTTACTTCAGTGTCTTTACTTCAGTGTCTTTACTTCAGTGTCTTTACTTCAGTGTCTTTACTTCATGTTCTGCAGTTTTACTTCAGTGTCTTTACTTCAGTGTCTTTACTTCAGTGTCTTTACTTCATGTTCTGCAGTTTTACTTCAGTGTCTTTACTTCAGTGTCTTTACTTCAGTGTCTTTACTTCAGTGTCTTTATTTCAGTGTCTTTACTTCAGTGTCTTTACTTCAGTGTCTTTATTTCAGTGTCTTTATTTCAGTGTCTTTATTTCAGTGTCTTTACTTCAGTGTCTTTACTTCAGTGTCTTTACTTCAGTGTCTTTACTTCAGTGTCTTTTCTGCAGTTTTACTTCAGTGTCTCAGGAATGTATATTTTTATTATATACAGGCTTCCTTCTTTTCGCTCTGTCACTTACACTGAGTGTACAAAACATTAGGAACACCTGCTCTTTCCAAGACAGACTGACCAGGTGAATCCAGGTGAAAGCTACGATCCCTTATTGATGTCTCTTGTTAAATCCACTTCAGATCAGTGTAGGTGAAGGGGAGGAAACAGGTTAAAGGTGAAGGGGAGGAGACAAGTTAAAGGTGAAGGGGAGGAGACAGGTTAAAGGTGAAGGGGAGGAGACAGGTTAAAGGTGAAGGGGAGGAGACAGGTTAAAGGTGAAGGGGAGGAGACAGGTTAAAGATGAAGGGGAGGAGACAGGTTAAAGGTGAAGGGGAGGAGACAGGATAAAGGTGAAGGGGAGGAGACAGGTTAAAGATGAAGGGGAGGAGACAGGTTAAAGGTGAAGGGGAGGAGACAGGATAAAGATGAAGGGGAGGAGACAGGTTAAAGATGAAGGGGAGGAGACAGGTTAAAGGTGAAGGGGAGGAGACAGGTTAAAGGTGAACGGGAGGAGACAGGTTAAAGATGAAGGGGAGGAGACAGGTTAAAGGTGAAGGGGAGGAGACAGGTTAAAGGTGAAGGGGAGGAGACAGGTTAAAGGTAAAGGGGAGGAGACAGGTTAAAGGTGAAGGGGAGGAGACAGGTTAAAGGTGAAGGGGAGGAGACAGGTTAAAGATGAAGGGGAGGAGACAGGTTAAAGGTGAAGGGGAGGAGACAGGTTAAAGGTGAAGGGGAGGAGACAGGTTAAAGATGAAGGGGAGGAGACCGGTTAAAGATGAAGGGGAGGAGACAGGTTAAAGATGAAGGGGAGGAGACAGGTTAAAGGTGAAGGGGAGGAGACAGGTTAAAGATGAAGGGGAGGAGACAGGTTAAAGGTGAAGGGGAGGAGACAGGATAAAGGTGAAGGGGAGGAGACAGGTTAAAGATGAAGGGGAGTAGACAGGTTAAAGATGAAGGGGAGGAGACAGGTTAAAGGTGAAGGGGAGGAGACAGGTTAAAGGTGAAGGGGAGGAGACAGGTTAAAGGTGAAGGGGAGGAGACAGGTTAAAGGTGAAGGGGAGGAGACAGGTTAAAGATGAAGGGGAGGAGACAGGTTAAAGGTGAAGGGGAGAAGACAGGTTAAAGGTGAAGGGGTGGAGACAGGTTAAAGGTGAAGGGGAGGAGACAGGTTAAAGATGAAGGGGAGGAGACAGGTTAAAGGTGAAGGGGAGGAGACAGGTTAAAGGTGAAGGGGTGGAGACAGGTTAAAGGTGAAGGGGAGGAGACAGGTTAAAGGTGAAGGGGAGAAGACAGGTTAAAGGTGAAGGGGAGGAGACAGGTTCATTCCTAATAGTCTAAGCCGTTGGGGGGTTCTGAGCTGACATATGGAACGGTTTTAACATGTTCATACCATAGATCATTTAGCTCTTTGATTTGTAATTTTAGGACCCCTTTAGGTATCCCGAAAAAAGAATTACAAATATTTCATAAAACATTTAATTTGGCCTTTACTACCATAGCCCAAAGAAACGCATTGAATAACACATTCAGAAATAGCAAAAAAAAGACAGTATAAAAAAAATCATAATGAAAACAATTTTGAATTGTCTGTCCTTTATCTAGTAGAAATAAGAATGCTCAGCAAATATGTGTTTAACATTTTTTTGGATAGGTACAGAACTACCTCCATACTTCCATTCATTATCTTTGCCATTATCGGTGACCTTCAGACGAGACCCATGACACCTGTGGGGGTCATAGAGCAAAATGGAGCCCACCATCGTGTCGCGAGAGTCTCCCCTTTCAATAGAGTGGTCGGCCAAACGGTTTGGACGCTACAGACGTTTCATGAGAAGACCGAAGTTCCAACGAAACCTGAGTTGATGTGTGTGTATGCTGGGATTTGATGATGTCAATAAATAACTCTGTATGAGGATGGTCATTGTCTAACGATTGTCTATTTGCGCTGCAGTACACAGTTTACGCCAGCAGGGGTTAATGTAGGCTAATAGACAGACCAGCCGTGTCAAATGGACACCATGCGAGTTTCCCGTCACTTCAATAAACAAACACATTTGACTTCAAACAGTAGCCTATTTATTCAGGTATTTATTCATGTCGGCTATGAAGGGGCCATCTGCAGTTGCTACAACAATTTCTTATTTAAAAAAAATTCACATACATTTTTATTCTTTCAATTCATACATGTTCATACACACACACGTTGTATTTATTTTTCTATTTAACTAGGCAAGTCAGTTAAGGACAAATTCCTATTGACAATGACAGCCTACTCCGGCCAAACCCGGACGACCAGGGACAATTGTGCACCGCCCTATGAGACTCCCAACCACGGCCGGTTGTGATACAGCCTGGAATCAAACCAGGGTCTTGTAGGGATGCCTCTAGCACTGAGATGCAGTGCCTTAGACCGCTGCACCGATTGGCATTTAGGGCCATTTAAGTTTAAATACATCTCTAACAAGAAGTAAATGACTTGAAGTGTAAAACGAGGTAGAAGAATGGCTTCTTCCAACAAGTCCTCGCTCCTAGCCCAATAATGGACTAAAGGAGACTAACGTTACCCCCTGTTCTGTTTAAGTTAATCACTTTTTTTTAAAGCAATCACTTTTGCATTGGAACACACAATAGTACTCATCAATCCACGGGCTTAATTAAGTCATCTGTTTTCACCCGACTTCGCCATAGGCCAGGGAGGCAGCCAGGTTCCAAATCGAATGCGATCAACTCTCAGCTGGTGTAAAACGGGCCAGATTAATCGAACCTACTCACTGTTGTGAAGCCTAACCTGCCACGTTAGTTATCCTAACCTATATATATAAACAAATTATTTGTGTCGAGAAACGGCCAGTCTCATTATCATCGGAACTGACCAAAGACAAGCACCAATGGGCGTTTCCTGATGTCAAGAAACGATCACATGAAGAAACAACCCGAATTGCGTTCTGCAATTACACCATATCAGAGACTGCGTAGACTACAAAGTGGTTACATGCACACAATAATATTATGGATAGTCAGATTAATAAAATAGCGATTAATAACGATTTCCCTAATAAGCCAGTTTATATGGCCACATCAGGCTACTGATGGGCCTTTTGATAAATGCAGAAAATCGCCAATCAAAATAAACGTTCTACCACAGTGACCATATTATCTTTGCGAAGACTATTTGATTCTGAGTTAGGACATATAATGACAAAGTTTGTATGTGAAAATTACTTCTAAAATGAATACTTTCAGTTTTTCCGAACTCATCTCATTCGCGTCTAGAGCGAAGCTTGCGCTACCGGGTGCTACGGCGATTATGCTGTTTACGTGTCCTAATATATTTTTTTCAATTGCTCCGAAACCCAGGTGTTTTAATCAACTTATGCTTACTTCGATCATGACCTTACGCCGATTTACGATAAGAAGAGCAAGGTGTTTACATGACTATTGCCATACTCGGCCTTCACCCATAATCAGTTTTAATATCAAATAGTTAGTGTGAATGTAAACGTGGTAGGTGATCGATTGACCGACAACCAATTAGAATGTGGTTGAGGAAACATTGTGTCGAGTGGGCGGGGAGAGAACGACAGACGGACTGCTTTCACAAACTCTGACACTTTCTCTCACAGTCGCCCTAGTAAGGATTAACCTACTTTCACTCTTCTGACCCTCGACATGTCAAACAACAACGCCAGCAGCAACTTGGTCGTCGCTCAGAGAGTAGTGAAACAGCTGCGGCTGGAGGCCAGTGTCCGTAGGATCAAGGTAAACGGGATCGTAGCAGCAACACTAACACGGAAGAGCTGTTAACGACACTCCTGTCGCTGGGACAGCGTAGCCGCTTGGAGTAGGCTAGTGACGTGAAACAAAGTAGCAAACACGAAGTTACAATGATGCAAATGTGGCTTTATGAAGTTGTCATGTTAGGTATAATACAGTTGTACATGTTGCTACCTTGTATCAATGTTGTCATGTTACAAATGTCTATTGAACAGTAGGCTAGTCTACATCGTCGCCTACTGTCCGTAGGCTAGTAATTGTTGACAGCCAAAATAATAACGTCGATCAAATAGGAAAGTAATTCATAATTCAATCAACTTTTGCCTGCTATCGAGACAGTCTTAGGACCATGGTCCTGCATCGGTGGCCTAGTGAAATAGATTGAAAGTCGGGTCTGAGTGTTGGCCTATCTTGGATGAGTCAGTTCACTGACATTCCCACGGGTTAGTAATATTCCGAAGCCATTTTTTATTTCTCTAAGTAAACTTGCCATATAACTATCTCTCTCTACTGTAGCTAGGCTACTTCTAGCTCCCGAAAACCCTTTTCCGCATGTAGCGTTTTCAGCCATTACATTCGCCCACATTTGGCTCTGTGTATGTAAACTACAATTCTGAAGCTGTGTTTTAACGTCAATAATCATCGCATCTATGCTAATATGCCCCTTGTCTTTTCTCAGAATATTTGAAATAACATATACAGTTACTGTAGCCATAGACAGTGGGTGGGGAGGGGCTATATCTACAGTAGGTGTATATTTTGTTTTATTTGAAAGATTATTTCTATCTGACATTAGAGACTAGGGGCATAGGTTGCGAAAGCCGTTTCAGGAAATCGATGATTGACGTGTGTATCTTATTGTAGCCATAGGGGGCGGCATTTCTCCCCGCTCTGCTGACCAGTATTTCCTCAGCCCATACACGAGTAGCCTAAAAGGCCTAGTGCACTAATTTGATGGGGGGGAAATATGAATGATCAGTTAAAAGATTCATCAGGGGGTGCGGCAGCACCCTCAGGACCACTCCCCTTGGCTATATGCATTTCACACTATGTTGAGGTTAAATCTGAGTAATTCTTGTATGGATGTCAACCCCAATACTTGTTCACGTCACCAATCAACTGCATTAGTTTAACGACTGACTACCACCAATGATTTCTGTAAGCTAGTTATGCTACCAATTTATACGAATGGGAGTTAGCATTTAGCAGTCACTTCTTCTAAACCTGAAAAGGAACAACTTATAAATGTTATGCAGTGAAAACAGCCAAATATATCTAAATCAGATTTTAGTAACCACAGTGTGGGTCTCTTACAATACATCATGACGGATTTGACAAATATCCACTTGCTAAGCAATGCTACAATGCTAAGCGGAGCCCTTCGCATTGTTACAAAATGTGGCACGCGTTACGCACAGGTGTTTGGAGCAGCTAGATAGGCCGCCACCTGTGCTAATTAGCTATGTCTTCCTCAAACAAGCGCTGTAACATGGACATATGGCCATGTAGGAACACTAACCGTAACTCTATTATGGTGTCTAATCATTTGCATGTTGTTTTGAACATTTATTTATCGCTGAAATTAGATGTTTTTATTTAACCTTTATTTAACCAGGCGAGTCAGTTTAAGAACAAATTCTTATTTACAATGCCAGCCTACCCCGGCCAAACCCACACGATGCTGGGCAAATTGTACGCCGCACTATGGGACACCCAATGACGGCCAAATGTGATACAGCCTGGAATCGAACCAGGGACTGTAGTGACGCCTCTTGATGCGTTCCTTATGTTTCCAGAACGGTACCACAAGCGATGTGTTTTCGTGTTTATAGCATCAGGGCTCCGAACAAAGATCCCCTGGTCAGAAGACACTTATTGTCAATAAGCACTAAAGTAGTTAGCATCTATGAATGGGGCAGGCTACTTCCTGTACAGGGCATGAAGTACTCTCTTCTTTGCATTGGAAATCCAGCTGTAGCCTAACGGTCGTTTAGTCACTAGAAAATGTATTCAAAACTTCTGTGTTGACATCTGTTACTATGGAAATGAGGCTGTGTAGTAACACCAGTGCGGTACAGGTTTTAATGTCACAAGCACAAAGAACAGTGAAATGCCTTTTTTGTAAACTCAAAACCCGACAATGCAATAATCAATAACAATGTATTACTAGAAAAAAAACACGTGAAATAAGAAATATGAAGTACAGGATAAAGTACAGTATGTAGGTCAGCATTCTATATACAGGAAATATAATAAGTCAGTTCCAATAACATATTTACATGTGCAGGGATACTGGAGTGATGGAGGTAGATACAGTGCCTTGCGAAAGTATTCGGCCCCCTTGAACTTTGCGACCTTTTGCCACATTTCAGGCTTCAAACATAAAGATATAAAACTGTATTTTTTTGTGAAGAATCAACAACAAGTGGGACACAATCATGAAGTGGAACGACATTTATTGGATATTTCATACTTTTTTAACAAATCAAAAACTGAAAAATTGGGCGTGCAAAATTATTTTTGTGGAAGAAGGTGCTCTGGTCAGATGAAACCAAAATTTAACTTTTTGGCAACAATGCAAAACGTTATGTTTGGCGTAAAAGCAACACAGCTGAACACACCATCCCCACTGTCATGCATCATGGTTTGGGCCAGCTTTTCTTCAGCAGGGACAGGGAAGATGATTAAAATTGATAGGAAGATGGATGGAGCCAAATACAGGAGCATTCTGGAAGAAAACCTGATGGAGTCTGCAAAAGACCTGAGACTGGGACGGAGATTTGTCTTCCAACAAGACAATGATCCAAAACATAAAGCAAAATCTACAATGGAATGGTTCAAAAATAAACATATCCAGGTGTTAGAATGGCCAAGTCAAAGTCCAGACCTGAATCCAATTGAGAATCTGTGGAAAGAACTTTAAACTGCTGTTCACAAATGCTCTCCATCCAACCTCACTGAGCTCGAGCTGTTTTGCAAGGAGGAATGGGAAAAAATGTCAGTCTCTCGATGTGCAAAACTGATAGAGACATACCCCAAGCGACTTACAGCTGTAATCGCAGCAAAAGGTGGCGCTACAAAGTATTAACTTAAGGGGGCTGAATAATTTTGCACGCCCAATTTTTCAGTTTTTGATTTGTTAAAAAAGTTTGAAATATCCAATAAATGTCGTTCCACTTCATGATTGTGTCCCACTTGTTGTTGATTCTTCACCAAAAAATACAGTTTTATATCTTTATGTTTGAAGCCTGAAATGTGGCAAAAGGTCGCAAAGTTCAAGGGGGCCGAATACTTTCGCAAGGCACTGTATATAGTATCTAGGGGCCGTTTCCCGGACACAGATTCAGCCTGGTCCTCGACTAATAACAGCTTTTAATAGACATTCTCCATTGAGATCACTGTCTAGTTCAGGACTAGGTTTAATCTGTGTCTGGGAAGCCGCCCCATAATGCATCAGTCCCAGTCATATATCTTTTTGTATTCTGTAATTAATAATTATTATAATGAACCCCCAGGTGTCTCAGGCTGCAGTGGACCTGAAGAACTACTGTCTGCAGAACGCTCACCAGGACCCTCTCCTGATGGGGGTCCCCTCCAGTGACAACCCCTTCAGACCCCCCAAGTCCTGCAGCCTGTTCTGAGGTAGCCTAGAACACCTTTGTCCTCTCTCCTCTTCTTCCTCTTCTTCTCGGCAGGTCGCCTCGAGGTTAGAGCATTGGACCAGTAACCAAAAGATCACTGGTTCGGACACCGGAGCCGACAAGGTGACAAATCTGCCGCTGTACCCTTGAGCAAGGCACTTAACCCGAATTACTCCAGGGGTGCTGTACAATGGTGACCCTGGTTGTGACCCCACAGGGGGAGTTGGGATATGCAAGAAACACATTTACATTACACACGTGTGTAACAGGACAAATATTAACCCCCCCAAAAAAAGATATTATTACCTCTTTCTGCCAAGTCCTACAGCCTGGTCTGAGGTAACCTAGTACACAGTCTCCTATCCTCTTCTTCTCCTTCTCTCTGCCAAGTCCTGCAGTCTGGTCTGAGGTAGTCTAGTACACAGTCTCCTATCCTCTTCTTCTCCTTCTCTCTGCCAAGTCCTGCAGTCTGGTCTGAGGTAACCTAGTACACAGTCTCCTATCCTCTTCTCCTTCTCTCTGCCAAGTCCTGCAGTCTGGTCTGAGGTAACCTAGTACACAGTCTCCTATCCTCTTCTCCTTCTCTCTGCCAAGTCCTGCAGTCTGGTCTGAGGTAACCTAGTACACAGTCTCCTATCCTCTTCTTCTCCTTCTCTCTGCCAAGTCCTGCAGTCTGGTCTGAGGTAACCTAGTACACAGTCTCCTATCCTCTTCTTCTCCTTCTCTCTGCCAAGTCCTGCAGTCTGGTCTGAGGTAGTCTAGTACACAGTCTCCTATCATCTTCTCCTTCTCTCTGCCAAGTCCTGCAGCCTGGTCTGAGGTAGTCTAGTACACAGTCTCCTATCCTCTTCTCCTTCTCTCTGCCAAGTCCTACAGCCTGGTCTGAGGTAACCTAGTACACAGTCTCCTATCCTCTTCTCCTTCTCTCTGCCAAGTCCTGCAGTCTGGTCTGAGGTAGTCTAGTACACAGTCTCCTATCCTCTTCTCCTTCTCTCTGCCAAGTCCTGCAGTCTGGTCTGAGGTAACCTAGTACACAGTCTCCTATCCTCTTCTCCTTCTCTCTGCCAAGTCCTGCAGCCTGGTCTGAGGTAACCTAGTACACAGTCTCCTATCCTCTTCTTCTCCTTCTCTCTGCCAAGTCCTGCAGTCTGGTCTGAGGTAACCTAGTACACAGTCTCCTATCCTCTTCTTCTCCTTCTCTCTGCCAAGTCCTGCAGTCTGGTCTGAGGTAACCTAGTACACAGTCTCCTATCCTCTTCTTCTCCTTCTCTCTGCCAAGTCCTGCAGCCTGGTCTGAGGTAACCTAGTACACAGTCTCCTATCCTCCTCTTCTCCTTCTCTCTGCCAAGTCCTGCAGCCTGGTCTGAGGTAACCTAGTACACAGTCTCCTATCCTCTTCCTTTCTCACCCCTCTAAGTCCTGCAGCCTGTTCTGAGGTAGTCTAGGACACCTTTATCCACTCTCCTCCTCTTCTCCTTCTCTCTCCAGAGTCCTGCAGCCTGTTCTAAGGATGTACACCTTCGTCTCCTCTTATCCCTCCCTCTCTCTTCTCCACTCTCTCACCTGTTCCAGTCTCCTCCTCCTCCTCTCTTCTCCAGTCGCTCACCTGTTGCAGTCTCCTGTCTGGGTTTTGGATGAGATAGATGCTGGTGAATTGGCAATATGTCAGATGCTCCTAATTATAATAATTATGTGTGTGGTTGATAGTATTTTGTTTATTTACCATCTCTCTCTCTCTCTCTCTCTCTCTCTCTCTCTCTCTCTCTCTCTCTCTCTCTCTCTCTCTCTCTCTCTCTCTCTCTCTCTCTCTCTCTCTCTCTGTCTGTCTGTCTGTCTGTCTGTCTGTCTGTCTGTCTGTCTGTCTGTCTGTCTGTCTGTCTGTCTGTCTGTCTGTCTGTCTGTCTGTCTGTCTGTCTGTCTGTCTCTGTCTGTCTCTCTCTCTGTCTGTCTCTCTCTCTCTCTTTGTCTGTCTCTCTCTCTCTCTTTGTCTGTCTCTCTCTCTCTCTTTGTCTGTCTCTCTCTCTCTCTTTGTCTGTCTCTCTCTCTCTCTTTGTCTGTCTCTCTCTCTCTCTCTGTTTGTCTCTCTCTCTCTCTCCCCACCCCCTCTCTCTGTGTCTCTCCCCCCACTCCCTCTGTCTGTCTCTCTCTGCAGCAGCAGTCAGTGTATGGAGGAGGAGTTGTTGCTATATGTCCTATGAGGGACCCTTCCTCTTCTCTCTCTACTGCTGGTCCATTTGTGTGTTGCAGCTATCCCTCTAGCCTGATCCCAGATCTGGCATGCCAAGGCACGACAATGACCAAAGATGTTGGCAAGACCGCACAAACAGATCTGGGACCAGGCTAGACAGTCTGTGTATTAAGATAAAGCCTAGTAGTGCCATTATACATGTATGTTCAGGATGTTGATGTGATATCCTATTTGTTATGATGATCATGATGATGACATTGTATTAGGGTTGTAACTTCCTGAAAATTCCCCAGTTTTCCAGAAATTCCTGTTGTAAGATTCCTGGAATCGGGAGGGAATAAGCAGAAAACCCAGGAATCTTCTACTGGAATTTCTGGAAAAATCTGTCAAGTTTTGGAAAGTTACTGTAGTTCTCCAACCCTACATTGTATCTATGCACTGTACTTTCCACCAGTATGATATCAGCCTCTGACAGGCAGGCAGCCAGTGAATGTGCCTTTGAGGTTGTCTCCCAAATAGCACCATATTCCCTATATAGTGCACTACTTTAGACCAGAGCCCTATAGTGCAGTATATAGAGAATAGGGTGTTATTTGGGATGCAACTTATGTGTCCGACGACATGTTCCGCACAATAAGGAAGTGACCAACCGTTGAATGTTTTAACCAGGGTACGTATTGATATTTAGCCTACAGTTCTAGCCTATTGGCCTACATGCTGTCTTGTCACCTTCTATTGCTTGTGTTCCCTGTGCAGTATACTTCCTGGTACAAACTACCACATGGTACAGGTTGACATTCTCAACCCAGGGATCCAGAACCATAGAATTAGAATCTAGAATTAATGCAGAACACTAACCACATCTCCCCAGTTGTACTCTATACAAGAGACTGGCAGTTACATGTTTCTTTTAAACTTTCGTCAACCTATTTTATTTAAGATTTTATGAAATAATCTGCCTTTTTATCGAAGGGTTCGTTCATTCGGTTGTGATGATACTGATGTGATCTTAAATGTTACATTGTTGTGCCCTCCTGTACCTTTTTTTTTAGGAAGACACTCCTGTCCTTGGCCTTTTTCCCTGGAAATACTCATGTCCTTCTCACGTTTTTTCCACTAGCCTACATTCAGTCACAGATAACACTATAGCATGGTTTTCCACTAGCCCTCATTCAGTCACAGATAACACTATAGCATGGTTTAACACTAGCCTACATTCAGTCACAGATAACACTATAGCATGGTTTTACACTAGCCTACATTCAGTCACAGATAACACTATAGCATGGTTTTCCACTAGCCTACATTCAGTCACAGATAACACTATAGCATGGTTTAACACTAGCCTACATTCAGTCACAGATAACACTATAGCATGGTTTAACACTAGCCTACATTCAGTCACAGATAACACTATAGCGTGGTTTTCCACTAGCCTACATTCAGTCACAGATAACACTATAGCATGGTTTAACACTAGCCTACATTCAGTCACAGATAACACTATAGCATGGTTTAACACTAGCCTACATTCAGTCACAGATAACACTATAGCATGGTTTTCCACTAGCCTACATTCAGTCACAGATAACACTATAGCATGGTTTAACACTAGCCTACATTCAGTCACAGATAACACTATAGCATGGTTTTACACTAGCCTACATTCAGTCACAGATAACACTATAGCATCTTTTTACACTAGCCTATATTCAGTCACAGATAACACTATAGCATGGTTTTACACTAGCCTACATTCAGTCACAGATAACACTATAGCATGGTTTTACACTAGCCTACATTCAGTCACAGATAACACTATAGCATGGTATTCCACTAGCCTACATTCAGTCACAGATAACACTATAGCATGGTTTAACACTAGCCTACATTCAGTCACAGATAACACTATAGCATCTTTTTACACTAGCCTACATTGTCACAGATAACACAATAGCAAATGGGAACGTATTTAACTAAGACAAACACTCATTTCCATATGCCACAGCTGGTGCTTCGGCTTGTTTCAGGTTACTGATTAGCCACATCACCATGACTACCATTTTTATGATTCCATCAGCCTACATCGCAGTTTGTTTTATCGTTGAACTGTGAGCGTGGAACTGTCTAGCCTCGCTACCGGCCTTGAATGAGGAGTTTTAATTTGATACCTGATATACTGTCCATCCTCTGTGCCTTAACTTTGTAACTGTGTTATACTGTCTATCCTCTGTGCCTGAACTTTGTAACTGTGTTATACTGTCCATCCTCTGTGCCTGAACTTTGTAACTGTGTTATACTGTCCATCCTCTGTGCCTGAACTTTGTAACTGTGTTATACTGTCTATCCTCTGTGCCTGAACTTTGTAACTGTGTTATACTGTCCATCCTCTGTGCCTTAACTTTGTAACTGTGTTATACTGTCTATCCTCTGTGCCTGAACTTTGTAACTGTGTTATACTGTCCATCCTCTGTGCCTTAACTTTGTAACTGTGTTATACTGTCTATCCTCTGTGCCTGAACTTTGTAACTGTGTTATACTGTCTATCCTCTGTGCCTTAACTTTGTAACTGTGTTATACTGTCCATCCTCTGTGCCTGAACTTTGTAACTGTGTTATACTGTCGATCCTCTGTGCCTGAACTTTGTAACTGTGTTATACTGTCCATCCTCTGTGCCTGAACTTTGTAACTGTGTTTCCAACCTAGTAAATCACATTTACCACTATGTGTGTGTGACTACTTTATGTATGTGGGTGGTTCTTTGGATAGATTGTTGATGCCTAAACATTTTTGAAAGGCATACTTCCAATGTGCCAACAGAGCAACAAAACAAATGCTATAGCTCCAGATACTCAACTAGTCTAAAGAAGGCCAGTTGTAATTGCTTCTTTAGTCAGCACAACCGTTTTCAGCTGTTCTAACATAATTGGAAAAGTGTTTTCTAATGATCAACTAGCCTTTTAAAATGATCAACTTGGATTAGCTAACACAACGTGCCATTGGAACACAGGAGTGATGGTTGCTGATAATGGGCCTCTGTACGCCTGTGTAGATATTCTATTACAAAATTAGTAGTTTCTAGCTGCAATGGTCACAACATTAACCATGTCTACACTGTATTTCTGATCAATTCAGGTTATTTTAATGGGCAAAAAAAATGCTTCTAAGTGACCGCAAACGTTTTAATGGAGATATATATAGATATATATATATATATACACACACACACATTATTGGACTACCCTCTGTCCCCCAGGTTTCAGAAACAAAGACGGATAGCCTTGGTATTTCACAAGATGCAGCTTCTGTTATGCCCCCGACTGACTGTGGGTGGCAGTAGCGAGCAGCACCGTAGTTTGCGTGATCGTGAAGTCTGAGCCGACGAAGCAAAGTCAAGTAGCAAAGATGGCGGTATCGGTGTTTCCCTGTGTGCGGTTGCGGTCCATCGGGGACGCGAACGGAGAGATCCAGCGACACTCCGAGCAACAGCCCCTGAGGTTGGAGGTTAAAAGCACCCCAGACACGGCTCTCCTAAATCTCTCCAATAGTAAGTAGCTGCTATAACCAGCTCCCGGTGTATTGATTATCCGCTAGTTAGCTAGCGCTTCCTGCCTTGTGGCAGCCGGAGAACCCTTCACGATGCTATGAAGAATCAATCAGAAAGCGGCGGCTAACTGACTTTAGCATCTTGCTAACCAGGTAGCATTTCACTGTGATGGGCCGGTGCGTTGGGAGAGCACAAGTTCAGCCCAAAATGTGTTTTTCCAAAATGAACTGATGTTGTAGAAATCGGGTGGTTATTACCAGAATATTGATACAGTACATATACAATAGCATCTTTATTAACGTTATGAGATGGCTAGGTAACTAGCATGCTAAGTTTGAGGCTTGGTGTGCCTATACATCTTGGTGGCTTTGTCCTGTAGCTTCACATCTTTCATTGTAGAGTAACGTCAGTTAGCCTGGAAACCCGACGTTGAATCTCATTGAATTTGATGTTGGGCGATAATTGAATCGTTGTAATCAGGAAAGTTAACTCTCTCGACCTCTGCAAGTCAGAATGTTGAATAAAAAAATATATTTGAACTTACTTTACCCGTGCGTGTAGAAATGAGACAATACAAAAAAGTGTAATTAAATCAACTTTTCAAAGTACTATTGTGTTAAAATGTCTCACCTGAAGCAAGATGAAAATAGAAGCATGTGTGCTTGCCAAGCTCTTGCTCCTGTTTACATGCTTCTGCGGATGCTTCAGGTGAAGCACTGATAGAGACATTTTAACTCCTACCAGTGCTTTGAAAAGTTGGTTTCATTCTACTTTGGAAATATTGTGTGTGTGTGTGTGGCTTTATCTTACCTGTCTCTGGTGGTTTGTCAACAGGCGATGAGACATCAGTCTTCAAGTGTTCGTTGTCCAGGGAAACGGAATGCAGTCGCGTGGGGAAACAGTCATTCATCATCACACTGGGCTGCAACAGTGTCCTGCTACAGTTCTCCACACCTGCAGGTAGGCTGTGTGAATGTTTTACAAAAGTTGTGCAGTGATTGCCTCATCGGTGGTGATGTAAAGTCTGTTTCTAAGTGTGTGTGTGTGTGTGTGTGTGTGTGTGTGTGTGTGTGTGTGTGTGTGTGTGTGTGTGTGTGTGTGTGTAGAGTTTACTTCCTTCTATAACATTCTGAAGAGTTGCCGGGGCCACAATGCAGAACACTCCGTCTTCAGTGACAGGACAGAAGAGTCCTCTGCCGTGCAATACTTTCAGGTGGGACACACACACACACACACACAGAGAGACACACACACACACACACACA
>NC_092163.1:10387719-10392719 GCF_045791955.1 Oncorhynchus clarkii lewisi
CTGACCACCACCACACTGACCGCCTACCACACTGACCGCCTACCACACTGACCGCCACCACACTGACCACCACCACACTGACCACCACCACACTGACCGCCACCACACTGACCACCACCACACTGACCACCACCACACTGACCACCACCACACTGACCACCACCACACTGACCGCCTACCACACTGACCACCACCACACTGACCACCTACCACACTGACCACCACCACACTGACCACCACCACACTGACCACCACCACACTGACCACCACCACACTGACCGCCTACCACACTGACCGCCTACCACACTGACCGCCCACCACACTGACCACCACCACACTGACCACCACCACACTGACCACCACCACACTGACCACCACCACACTGACCACCACCACACTGACCGCCTACCACACTGACCACCACCACACTGACCACCTACCACACTGACCACCACCACACTGACCACCACCACACTGACCACCACCACACTGACCACCACCACACTGACCGCCTACCACACTGACCACCACCACACTGACCGCCTACCACACTGACCACCTACCACACTGACCACCACCACACTGACCACCACCACACTGACCGCCTACCACACTGACCGCCTACCACACTGACCGCCCACCACACTGACCACCACCACACTGACCACCACCACACTGACCACCAACACACTGACCGCCTACCACACTGACCACCACCACACTGACCGCCCACCACACTGACCACCACCACACTGACCACCACCACACTGACCGCCTACCACACTGACCACCACCACACTGACCGCCACCACACTGACCGCCACCACACTGACCACCACCACACTGACCACCACCACACTGACCACCACCACACTGACCACCACCACACTGACCGCCTACCACACTGACCACCACCACACTGACCGCCTACCACACTGACCACCACCACACTGACCACCACCACACTGACCACCACCACACTGACAGTATGAGTGTGGGTTAGTTTCTTTTGCTGTGATTATATTATTGTGGTGATTCTTAGTGATGTAGTTGTTGTTAATTAGACTACACTGAGAGCGCGTGGTCGAGGAGGCCTCTATCTCACATACACACCCTAACCCCGTGTGTGTGTGTGTAGGTGCTGGTAAACTCCAACGGAATGGGGGATCGTGTGGTGGTGATAGCAGGGAAGGTGGAGGAGATCTCTCTACCAGAGCAGGTGGACATCATCATCTCTGAACCCATGGGATACATGCTCTTCAACGAGAGAATGCTGGAGAGTTACCTACACGCCAAGAAGTTCCTCAAACCCAACGGTGAGGAGGGATGGAAGGAAGGAGAGAGGAGGTTAGAGAATGCTGGGGAGCTTCCTACATGCTGGGGAGCTTCCTACATGCTGGGGAGCTTCCTACATGCCAAGAAGTTGTTAAAGCTGAGAGAGAGGGGGAGGAGGTGATGGACGAGAGAGGTTGGGAGGGATAGCGGACGTGATGGATGAGGGAGGGATAGAGGACGTGATGGATGAGGGAGGGATAGAGGACGTGATGGATGAGGGAGGGATAGAGGACGTGATGGATGAGGGAGGTGATCGATGAGGGAGGGAGTGATGGACGAGAGAGGTTGGGAGGGATAGAGGACGTGATGGATGAGGGAGGGATAGAGGACGTGATGGATGAGGGAGGGATAGAGAACGTGATGGATGAGGGAGGAATGGATGAAGTGGTGGATGACAGAGGGAGGGAGAGGAAGTGGTGGAGGGGATGAGAGAGGGAGGGGGTGATGGATGAGGAAGTGATGGATGAGAGAGGGAGGGATACAGGAACTGATGGATGAGAGAAGGAGGGATACAGCCCAACGGTAAGATGGAGAACAGGAGATATGGAAGTAAAGAAATAGCGGGATGAGGAAATGAAATGTAAACAGGTGTATAGAGGTGTTGCCGACAGCCCTAACCCTCTCTCCTCTCCTAGGTAACATGTTCCCCACTCTAGGTGACGTCCACCTGGCTCCCTTCACAGACGAACAGTTATACATGGAACAGTTCACCAAGGCCAACTTCTGGTGAATCTCCTTTCACTTTACTTACTACCTTCATTTAACAAGCTACAGTCTAACTCTCACTTATGCAACTTCTGGTGAATCTCCTTTCACTTTATTTACTATATTATTAAAACTTCATTTTCACCTGGAAAGTGTTGGGGGGGTGTGGGGGGGGGGAATTCACCAGACCTTAGTTACAACTATACACAAATATTTAATTGTCACTACGTCAACTAACTAAAGCCACTTCCCACGGTCTTTGTGTTTGTCAGGTATCAGCCATCGTTCCATGGTGTTGATCTGTCATCACTGAGAGAAGCTGCAGTAGATGAGTATTTCAGACAACCCATTGTGGTGAGACTCTTTCCCCCCCCCAATATGGTTCTCATCCTCAGTTTCTCTATTCTATTAGGTTCTCATCCTCAGTTCTCTCTCCCCTCCTCTCTCTCTATTCTATTAGGTTCTCATCCTCAGTTCTCTCTCCCCTCCTCTCTCTCTATTCTAGTAGGTTCTCATCCTCCCCTCCTCTCTCTATTCTATTAGGTTCTCATCCTCCCCTCCTCTCTCTCCCCTCCTCTCTCTCTCTATTCTATTAGGTTCTCATCCTCCTCTCTCTCCCCTCCTCTCTCTCTATTCTATTAGGTTCTCTCTCCCTTCCTCTCTCTCTATTCTATTAGGTGCTCATCCTCAGTTCTCTCTCTCTCTCTCTTCTAGTAGGTTCTCATCCTCCCCTCTCTCTATTCTAGTAGGTTCTCATCCTCCCCTCCTCTCTCTCCCCTCCTCTCTCTCTATTCTATTAGGTTCTCATCCTCCTCTCTCTCCCCTCCTCTCTCTATATTCTATTAGGTTTTCTCTCCCTTCCTCTCTCTCTATTCTATTAGGTGCTCATCCTCAGTTCTCTCTCTCTCTCTATTCTAGTAGGTTCTCATCCTCCCCTCTCTCTATTCTAGTAGGTTCTCATCCTCCCCTCCTCTCTCTCCTCTCTCTCTATTCTATTAGGTTCTCATCCTCCTCTCTCTCCCCTCCTCTCTCTATATTCTATTAGGTTTTCTCTCCCTTCCTCTCTCTCTATTCTATTAGGTTCTCATCCTCAGTTCTCTCTCCCCTCCTCTCTCTATTCTGTTAGGTTCTCATCCTCAGTTCTCTCTCCCCTCCTCTCTCTATTCTGTTAGGTTCTCATCCTCAGTTCTCTCTCCCCTCCTCTCTCTATTCTATTAGGTGCTCATCCTCCCCTCCTCTCTCTCCCCTCCTCTCTCTCTATTCTGTTAGGTTCTCATCCTCAGTTCTCTCTCTCTAATTCAGTATGCTTTAATGGCATGATTGACAAGGTGAATGTTGCTGAAGCCAAGTCACTCAGAACAACTATCAAAATAAAATAACTATATACATACAGTTGAAGTCAGAAGTTTACATACACCTTAGCCAAATACATGTAATCTCAGTTTTTCACAACACCTGACATTTAATCCTAGTAAAAATACCCTGTCTTAGGTCAGTTAGGATCACCACTTTATTTTAAGAATGTGAAATGTTAGAATAATAGCAGAGAGAATTATTTATTTCAGCTTTTATTTCTTTCATCACATTCCCAGTGGGTCAGAAGTGTACATACACTCAATTAGTACTTGGTAGCATTAGTACTTGGTAGCATTAGTACTTGGTAGCATTAGTACTTGGTAGCATTAGTACTTGGTAGCATTAGTACTTGGTAGCATTAGTACATGGTAGCATTAGTACTTGGTAGCATTAGTACTTGGTAGCATTAGTACTTGGTAGCATTAGTACTTGGTAGCATTAGTACTTGGTAGCATTGGTACGTGGTAGCATTAGTACGTGGTAGCATTAGTACGTGGTAGCATTAGTACTTGGTAGCATTAGTACTTGGTAGCATTGGTACGTGGTAGCATTGGTACGTGGTAGCATTGGTACGTGGTAGCATTAGTACTTGGTAGCATTGGTACTTGGTAGCATTGCCTTTAAATGGTTTAACTTGGGTCAAACGTTTTGGCCCATTCCTGCTGACAGAGCTGGTGTAACTGAGTCAGGTTTGTAGGCCTCCTTGCTCACACACGCTTTTTCAGTTCTGCCCACAAATGTTCTATAGGATTGAGGTCAGGGCTTTGTGATGGCCACTCCAATACCTTGACTTTGTTGTCCTTCAGCTATTTTGCCACAACCTTGGAAGTATGCTTGGGGTAATTGTCCATTTGGAAGACCCATTTGCAACCAAGCTTTAACTTCCTGACTGATGTCTTGAGATGTTGCTTCAATATATCCACCTAATTGTCCATCCTCATGATGTCATCTATTTTGTGAAGTGCACCAGTCTCTCCTGCAGCAAAGCACCCCCACAACATGATGCTGCCACCCCTGTGCTTCACGGTTGGGATGGTGTTCTTCGGCTTGAAAGCCTCCCCCTTTTAACTCCAAATATAACGATGGTCATTATGGCCAAACAGTTCTATTTTTGTTTCATCAGACCAGAGGACATTTCTCCAAAAAGTACGATCTTTGTCCCCATGTGCAGTTGCAAACCGTAGTCTGGCTTTTTTATGGCGGTTTTGGAGCAGTGGCTTCTTCCTTGCTGAGCGGCCTTTCAGGTGATGTCGATATAGGACTCGTTTTACTGTGGATATAGATACTTTTGTACCTGTTTCCTCCAGCATCTTCACAAGGTCCTTTGCTGTTGTTCCGGTATTGATTTGCACTTTTCGCACCAAAGTACGTTCATCTCTAGGAGACAGAACGCGTCTCCTTCCTGGGCGGTATGAGGGTTACGTGGTCCCATAGTGTTTATACCTGCGTACTATTGTTTGTACAGATGAACCTGGTCTGATTTCTTTTGATTTTCCCATGATGTCAAGCAAAGAGGAATTTAGTTTGAAGGTAGGCCCTGAAATACATCCACAGGTGCACCTCGAATTGACTCAAATGATGTCAATTAGCCTATCAGAAGCTTC